>NW_007255712.1:38554-159357 GCF_000164805.1 Carlito syrichta
CAAAAGATATGAACAGACACTTCACAAAGGAAGACATCCAAGCAGCCAACAGACACATGAAGAAATGCTCAACCTCACTAATCATCAGGGAGATGCAAATCAAAACCACACTGAGATACCACCTAACTCCAGTCAGAATGGCAGTTATCAATAACTCAAAAAATAACAGTTGTTGGAGAGGGTGTGGCGAAAAGGGAACACTTCTACACTGTTGGTGGGAGTGTAAACTAGCACAACCTCTGTGGAAAGCAGTGTGGTGATTCCTAAAAGCTCTAAACATCAACCTCCCATATGACCCTGCAATCCCCCTACTGGGAATATACCCTGAAGAACTCAAATCACTCTATAAAAAAGATACCTGCACATGAATGTTTATTGCAGCATTGTTCACAATAGCAAGAACCTGGAACCAACCATGCTCTCCATCAAAAGAGGACTGGTTTAAAAAAATGTAGAACATATACATGATGGAATACTATGCAGCCATAAAAAAGAACAAAATTATGAATTTCGCAGCAACCTGGATGGAACTAGAGTCTATAATACTGAGTGACCTCTCACAGAAATAAAGATCTGAGTATCACATGTTCTCACTCATATAGTGGACCTTGATCATCCAACGCACTACCATAAAAAAATGACTGACGGTGGTGGGAAATTATGGGGGGGAAGGGAGATGGGACTAATGGTAGTAAACACCTGTCTGGGGACGGGAGACATCTGTTATCAACAAGGGGGCCTGAATGAAGCATATTTGTATACCTAACCCTTTACTGTACCCCACAATATCATAATAAAAAATATTGATTTAAAAAAAAATTATGGAAGAAAAAGTAGGGAACACCCTTCTGGACATTGGAGGAGGCAATGAATTCTTGACCAAGTCCCCAAAAGAGAATGCTACAAAAAACTAAAATGGACAGGCGGGACCTCATCAAGCTGTAAACATTTTGCACAGTGAAAGGAACCATCAAGGGAGTAAAGAGACAATTCACAGAATGGGGAAAAATGTATGTGCGGATTATGCATCTAACAAAAGCCTAACATTCAGGATCTTCAAGAAACTCAAACCAACTGAAAGGTAAAGACAAACAATCCCATTAAAAAGTGGGCAAAGGGTATGAACACCACACTTCTCAAAAGATGACATACAAGCAGCCAACAGACATATGAAAAAATGCCCAGCCTCACTAATCATCAGAGAAATGAAAACCAAAACTACAATGAGATACCACTTAACTCTGATAAGGATGGCTATCATTATAAGTCAAAAAACAACAGGTGCTGGAACAGCTGCAGAATAAAGGGAACACTTTTACCCTTTTGGTGGGAATGTAAGTTACTTCAGCCTCTATGGAAAACAGTACAGTGATTCATAAAGGAAATAAAAATTGATCTTCCCCATGGTCCAACAATTCCTCTCTTGGGAATATACCCAAAGGAATGTAAATCACTCTACCAAAAAGATACCTGCACACAAATGTTTATTGCTACACTATTCACATTAGCAAAAACATGGACCCAACCTTGTTGCCCATTGAAGGTGAACTGTATAAAGAAAATATGGCACATATACACAGTGGCGTATTATGCAGTCATAAAGAACAAAATCATAGCAACTCAGCAACTTGCATGCAGTTGGAGATCATCATACTAAGTGAAACATCACAGAAACAAAGAACTGAATACTGCATGTTCTCCATCATAAGTAGGCCCTAGACCGGCTCGGTGGCTCAGCCTGTAATCCCGTGCCTTTGGGAGGCTGAGGTGAATGGATTGCCTGAGCCCGCGGGTTCGAGACCCGCCTGGGCAGCGAGACCTCATCTCTGCAATAAATCAAAACATCAGTCGGGGGTGGGAGTGCATGCCTGTAATTCCAGCTACTTGGAAGGCTGAGGCGGAAGGATCACTGGAGCCCAGCAGGTCGAGGCTGCCATGGCCAGGAGTGGCCTCTGCACTCCAGTCTGGGCGACAGAGTGAGACTCCAACTCAAAAAAAAAAAAAAAGTGGGTCCTGATCACTAGTCACATTAGCACAAAGGTAGAAGGTGGGATTGTCAGTGGGTGGGCAGTGCTAGGGGGGGGAGGGAGGGAGGCAAGAGGTTGGGGAGGGCATGTGAAAACACAAAGGGTACCTGGTTCACTACCAGGGTGAGTGAAAGCCACCTAGAAGCCCAAATTTCACTTGTATGCAGCCTACTTACATAGTAAATCCTTGTTTGTACCACACAACTGTATAATAAATAAATTTAAATTTTAAAAAATCTTCTAGTTTGAAAGCATATTTTCGTCACTGAAGTGTTATTATGGAACCAGTGTTAAACATAGGTAACCCTATGAAATGGGAAGGCATAAAAGATTGAAGTTTTCGTGACAGTGCTCTTTCTCATAGTTCATTTTTATTTGCAAAGATAAAATGTGATAATTGAGTATTTAGATAAGTATTTCAGAATTATTCAAAGACCCTGAAATCTGATTTGTTAATGTAACTAAGAAGGTCTCAAAATAGTGCATATGAAATACACGCAAATCAGTAAAATATCACTGGGGTCTATCTGAAGAAAGAAGGGAACTAGGTAAAAGCTTAGTACTCATTACAATTGTTTCCACTCAAAATAATAGAAATCAAAAGAGGAAGGGAGTTATTTAAAGTTTGTGAGGCATTTGGTGCTAATAAAGAACAAAAAACTTGATGAACTAAAGATGGGTTCATGATTAAATAAATGATAGGGCTTTCTGTGTGCTACTTTTAATAGTTTGGTATGTGGATTATATTGAAAGTGGTTAAATTAAATATATGGGTATTTAAATTTATCATGAATATAAAATGTTCCCCTTATTCCACAGCCACACCAGCATCTGCTGTTTTTTGACCAATTTATCATTAATATAAAAGATAAATAATTGAAAAAATATACTTGAAGTCATTGTTACCTTACAGATAACTCTTTTGTAATGGACATGCCTTTTAAAAACAAAATTGAGATATTTATGTTTATATATTTGAATGAAGCATTTTAATATATGATGCCTATTTTATATACATATCTGAAATTCTCCTATTTCAGTAAGATATTTTGTATATATATTATACTTTCATATTAAATATAATTTAATTTATATTAAAGTAAGGTATTGATAGAAGAATTTTATGTGCTGCCACTTAATCTAATTTGTAAAAATATTATATTCATCATCAACATTTCCTTTCATTTCATCTTCGTTTTTTGGCTTGAAAACTTATATTTTTTCCCATTTTATGTTGATTTCTACTCTTCCATCATTAATAAAAGATGTCCCTCTTCATTTGAGTATTGATTCTTATACTTAGAATAATGACTAGTCAAGCTTCTAGGCATTCTAGAGCAAATTACCAAAAACGCAGTGGTGTAAAGCAATACAAATTTATTATTTTATGATAAGTAGCAGAATAGTTCACCTGAAAATATGTCACTTCGACATATAGGATTACTTCAAGCTAAAGGCACTTGAAAAACAACCGGTGCAAGAAGAGGATTCTAATCTTTCTCTGCAAACAGGAGACGAAAAATCCCATGTGAATGAAATCCTCCATTCCAAGAGAAAAGAAACATTCTTTGATGGGGAGTTGTAGACAAGAGAATTTTGACACACCTGGTTAAAATAATTCTCATATTTTTTTAGCCTCCCCACATAATATCGTTGTTTTTTCACAATTATCTCTATATGTTGAAATAACTACAAAAGCTTGTAGGTTTTGCCACTTCTTTGGGTCTTCATTTCCTTATAAAAATCCCTTTATCATGCCAAACATATTAAATCTGTATGCTTTTCTCCTATGAATAGAAAAACCCAACTGGAGCCCTAAGAGGGCAGAGGTAAAACTTTGCCTTTCCTACACTTATAGTGCTAAAAATGACAAGAACTGCATAGGTCTTACTGACCAAAAATAAGGATGACTTTAGGATTTCATCCCTTTATGGAGAATAGTCTTAAAAAAAAAATCTTTTCTCGTATCTGGAGGCTGCTGGTATTCCTTGGCTAATGACTCCATTCTTTCTGCTGTTCCTAGTCACACTATGATTTTTGCTTGAAAGCTAACAATGTCTCCTCCATGAGACCTCATCCTACTATTCAAGCTTCAACAAACACTTTCTCTGCTAAAATTTTTACAATATTTGTAAACTTTATGTAACAACAAAGTTTGTATATATTGTTCTCCAGTTTTCTTTTTTTTTTTTTTAGTTGTTTTATCTCCCTAAAGGGATCCGAATCTCAATGGACCAGAAATCATTTCATTATGTTACTCTTTGTGTATTTGCTGTGCTTAGCTATGTGTTGTTCACAAATTTTGATTAACTCCTTTCCCATAACAAAATTCCATTTCACGGTCGAATACAATAAACCAATGTAACAGAAACTCAGTTGTATAACTTGTATTATGTAAATATTTTTGGTCGAGTAAAAACTTGTAAAGCAAAGAATAAAATAATAGAGTTTTAATCCAATAAAACTTACTTAATACCAGTGTTAGTTTTTACATGTTATGATTTTTGAAAAATTCTTTGGGGTTGGAATTCACATACAATACCAAAAGCTGAGCTTCCACTGCGTAGGTTTGAATTTCAACTAAATATTTAATCTCTTTATTTCACTTATTATTTTGTGGTCTCCTCATGGTTTCTGCTCTGTGAGTCATAATCCTTTCTGATCATTTCAAGTAAGAAAGGAAATAGTTTTCTTCAGGTAGAAAAACAAATTTTTCAGCTAAAAAGAAAACAAATAAACACATGTATAATGTTAGTAATACATCTCAATAGCTTTGAGCTTCCTTTAATGAGAGTGATCCTATATGGTATTTTTTTTTCCTCAGAATGGAGGGAACCACTCCGTATTTATTTCCACACAATAGAGAATGCTGTTTCACTTGTTGCACAGTAAACAATGCAGGCTTCTCATAACAATTTGGCAGACTGTTATACCTCAGCTACCTAACTTGTTATTTGTCTTTCTTTCCATTGTAATTTTCCATTCTCCTATATAATAGTAAGTTTAAGAGCCCTGTGGATTAAATGAAATATATATTTTATGCTTAACATTTGGGAGCTTCGAAAATACTGAGTTTCTTTTGCTAATCATGATTCATTAAGTATGAATAAGCCTAAGAAACCTGCAAACACAAGTAATTGACTAAGTATGTGTCAAGATAATGGTGTATCAGTAATATAAACTACCCATAATGGACATCAGAGATTTATTATGAACAGAAGTAATTAAATATCAACAAAATATATTTTTTATGTATTTATAGTACTGTTATGTGAGAGTTCTATTTGCAAAAATGTGTTGATGGCTAATTTTATACTGTGTGGAAGGTTCTGAAGATGTCCTTCCTGAATTTTAAACATAAAAAAGAAAAAAAAAACTACATTCTTTCTCTACCCACAGAAATATTAATTCTGTGTTTTGGTGATTTGAATATCCTTTTTTGGAGGAAAAAAAGAATTGAACTAGTCTCAGATTGTAACAAACACCATGCAATGCTGAAATATGATATCTGCTTTCTAAGTGTAAAGAATACATTGACTCTCAAATTTCTTATCACATATTTTCTTTCTTTTCTTTTTTTTTTTTTTTGAGTTGGAGTCTCACTCTGTCGCCCAGACTGGAGTGCAGTGTCGCTCACGGCCACCGCAGCCTCGACCTGCTGGGCTCCGGTGATCCTTCCGCCTCAGCCTTCCAAGTGGCCAGAATTACAGGCATGCGCTACTATGCCCGGTTGATTTTTTGATTTATTGTAGAAAAGAGGTCTCGCTGCCCAGGCAGGTCATGAACCCCGGGCTCAGGCAATTCACTCACCTCAGCCTCCCAAAGGCGCAGGATTACAGGCTGAGCCACCGAGCCCAGCTCACATATTTTCAATAAATAAAAATTTAAGTTTATTTTCTTAAAAATCAGTTATATTAAAATCATTTTTAATCTACACGATGTATCTGTTTTCAAGCTGGCAATGGTCAAACAATTATTAGGAGAATAATAACTGCAATTATGGAAAAATAACGAATTATTTAGGGAAAATGATAAATGAGGATTTCTTCACATATGAACCTCAGTTATAAGTTATGAGAGCACCTCTTAACATAGCAGTGGCAGTAATGTCTATAAGGAGCAGTAGAAACTTTTACCTGTTGACAGGTGGGCCGGTAATAGCTCAGAAAAACAAGCAAGTTTGGAAAAAGAGAGAGAGAGAAAGAATGTACTACTATTACGGGATGGCTAGATAAAAAATAAAAGAAATAAAAATATTCTAAAAATTAGAGATACAAATCAAGTTTACTAAAGAATAAATAAAGAGCATAGAAGAAGAAGAAAAAAAAAAACTCGTCTGTGCACTCCTGTGGGTGTAGTTAGAAGGGTAAACCTGAGGCTGAAATAAGGAAGAGACAGGAGTGCTAAATTTTACTTAACATCTCATAATTCTGCTAGAAATCTTATACTATTTTTACCTGCACAAAAACCCTATGAGGTATGTGATATTATCTTATTAATAATTAATTTGGAACTCAGAGATTACAAATAATGGCAAGAAGCAACATCAAAACACAGAATTAGAGAAGCAGATATTCTGAATTTTGTGTTTACTGTCCCCATTAAAAAAAAAAAAGCCTCCTTAGGGAGGCAGCAAAAGAAAGAGACAAGAAAGTGTCTCAAAGACAAGGAAGTGAAGGAAGAAAACATGAATTAAAACAATGATAAATATAACATTCGTTCTAAACACCATTGTATTAATCAAGATGAGCAATTGTATCTTTTGAACATATGAATGACAGGTGATTTATTATAGCAACTTGACATGAAACCATAGAATTTACTTTCTTAAAAAGCATTGTGAATTGGTTGATTAGCAAACCATTCGATAGTAATATACTTCTTATTCAATTATCTAAGATATTTTTAATTAAAAGATGAAAGAAAACTTTCATTCACCCATATTTTTGTTCTCATATTTTTTTCTAATGTTCCAAGACTTTTTCTTAAGTTGCTAATTTTGATTTTCCTTCATCTGAAGTTGTCATTATTTTCCAACTAAATATAATTTCATTGGATATACAATTCTGCATTGACAGTTATTTTTTCACAATACTTAAAAAATGGTGTGCCTTTTTTTTCTGGCCTCCATGCTTTCTGATGAGAAATCTGCTCTTATTCGAATAGTTTTTCCACTATTTGTAGTTTTCATTTTTCTCTCCAGTCACTTTAAAAAATTTTTACATTGCCTTTAATTTTTGAGGTATTGACCATAATTAGGCTAGGTTTGGATTTATTTTGGCTTATGGTATTTGTAGTTTTCTCATCTTCTTAAATATTTAGTTATTTTTTAAAATTTTTCCAAATTTAGAACATTTTCAATAATTATTTCTTTAAATAATTTTTCATTCTCAATCTCTTTTTCATATTCTTTTGTAATTGACAGTAACACTAATTTTAGATCATTTATTATAGCTACATCTTCATGTTGTGATTTTGTTCATTATTTTCTCTCAGTTGTTTAGATTTGGTAATTATTGCTATTACTATATCTTTAAGTTCACTGATTCACTGCTCTCTCTTTTCCAAAATGTTGCTAAACCCATCTCTTCAGTTTAGTTTTTTTATTTTGGTTATTTTATGTTGTAGTTCTAGAATTTCCATTTATTGATTTTTTTTATATCTTCTATATAACTTTGCTGAGAGTTTCTATTTTTTTAAAATTTGTTTCAAGCATGTTCGTAAATGCTCATTGTAGCATCCTTATGATAGATGCTTTGCAATCCTTATCAGACAATTTTAACATCTGTGTAATCTTTGTCTTGGCATCTGTTGATTGTGCTTTCTCATTCAATTTAAAATCTCATTCTCGATATGAAGAGTAATTGTGATCAAACCCTGCACATTTGTGGTATTATGTTTTAAGACTCCAGATTTTATTTAAAGGTTATGTTTTATCAAGCCTCTTTTTATCTTATTCTGAGAAGCCCAATTTGTATTATATTTATTGATCATATACTTCCAAAAGAGTCACTATTTCCCTGTCTAGTTTATTCTATGGGTTGAGATCATGATACCAGATTTCTGACTCTCTCTCTCTCTCTCTCTGTCTGTCTTTCTCTCTCTTGCTCTCTCTCTCTCTATCTTCTCTCTCTCTATTTCTCCCTTGAGATGTTTCTTGTGGAGATTATTATGTAACATCTACTTTTCTTGTATTTCACATATCTATATAACATATGTAGTTATGGATGATTAGCTAGACTTGAGTATTTATTGCTAAATTAGTTTTTAAAATACTCTATAAATAGATGAAAACACACCATCAATCTGCTTTGTTCTGAAAATAATTAAAGACAATGTGTATATATTTTTCTTAGAAAGATAATTGTTACAAAATTCTAATTTTTTTGAAATAAGACATATTTATCGCAACTTTATAACAAGAAGCCTTTTTATTTGTTTATCAATCTGACTAAAATTTTTTCTAGTTGTTTTTGTGATTAGTTAAAATTCTACTTTAAATTATTTACTTCATAAGATGGGAATGCACATACTGTTTTAATTACTGACAGTTTCTTTTGCATTGCCACTTGACTTAAATATGCAAATAGTCAAATAGTCTGCCATCCATAAATGTATTTGTAAACCATAAGAAAATATGCTGATCTAGTTCTTATGAAAATATTATTGTTACATAATTTTGCTTAGAATTAAACCAAATAATATATGCCCTACCAAAGTATTAGAAACTGAAGTCATTTTTTATATAGAATGCCTAAAGTTTTAAAAATAATCATGCAACTTAGAGTTGTTTCATCACCAGATTAAGGAAATAGTTATTTGGATTTATAATAGATAAAGTCAAAACTTCTCATAAATAACACTAATGCAGCCTATACCTACAAATAACTCTTACCTTATTGGGAAATACTTGGAAGCAATATAATAATACCTGGCAGCTATTAAGAAGAAAATATCAATTATTTAAGCTCTTTCTGGATATGTATCAACAATGAAAAACCACACACGATAAACAGAAATACATAAGTGATGATCACATCAATAACTGGTCTCTTTAAAAGGCAGCTCAGCAATAAAACTTTGCTACTTTTTTACTAACTACTATATTCAAAATGCAAGCAAATTTTAAAATTCAACATTTTGATACTAATGGGATGTCTTGTTCAGCTCAGACTGCCATAACAAAATATGAAAGATTGGAAGATTTAAACAAAATAAATTTATTTTCTAAGGGTTTTAGAGGTTCTGAAGGCTAAGAACAAGGTCCCAGCAGGACTGCTGAAGACTCTCTCCTTGGACTTTAAGTGGCTGCCTTCTTGCCATGTCCTCATAAGGCAGAGGGAGTTCTGATGTCTCTTTCTCTTCCTATAAGGGCACTTGTAAGAATACTGATTCCATCATGAGGACACCACTCTTAAGACCTCACCCCCAAAGACTCCATTTTTAAATATTATCACACTGGAGTTAAGCTTCAACATCTAAATTTGGGGCATGGGGTGACAAATCAGTTGATAACATCTAGGAAAAGCAAAACAGAAAAAAACAAATAAGTAAAAACCTCCTATGTAAGGCAACCTCAAACTTCCTCCAGCACCCAAAACCATAAAGCAAAATAGATGTTTTTCTTCCTAATTTTGGTATAGACCCAAAAGAATCTCAGACATTCGTGTTTGCATTATCAATGAACAGCATTATTGATATATAATTCCTCCATACAAATGAATAGAAAATAATAAGAAAGTATTAGAAAAAAGCCAGTATTTCAAAACAGTGAAATCAATATAAGAAAGCAGAGAAAATATTTCTTATATAAGTGAATTTCTGAAATGTACAAGTAAGGGTGCCTCTATGAAGGAGAAACAGGAGATTGCACTAGCTAAAAATGCATGAACAGGAGAAAATTTTTCTAAGAGAATATTATCTACAGAATTTTAAGATGTGCTGGAAGTAGTAACAATGAAACAATTTTTAAAATAATCCAAATTACTTACTATACATTTAAATATAATAATCTAAAAATTTGAAAAGATCAGATGACTATGATTGCAGAAGAGAAAAGAGACATAAAATATATCACACACACAAGAAAACTTTGAAATGAGCAACACAGAAGATGGAGTAGAAATAATAACGAAATGAATAATTCTGTCAATACCAACAGAATGCTTACTATATAATTCCATGTATATGATATGTTTGACTAGATGCAGTTTTAGAACTGGAGAATAGATTAGTTGTAGTTGGAGGTTCAGGATGGTGATGTGGCTGGGAAGGGAGATGCATGTGGGGACACAAGGGCAACACAAGGACTCCTGTGCTGATAGATCTGTTTGTTTTTTGACTGTGGTGGTAGACACATGAAAAATTTTTATGGAACTAAATAAACACATGTACATGCAAGCACACACACACAAATGAGTACACAATAAACTGGGGAATTCACAAAGAGTGGTGGATTACTTCAGTGTCAATATTCTGGTTGTGATATTATAATATAGTTTTGCAAGATATTACCATTAAGGAAGAGGATACATGTCTTCTCTGTATTATTTCTTACAACTACAAGTGAATCTACAGTGATCTCTCTACAAAAACCTTCACTGAAAAGTATTCTAAATAGAAGAAAAGATTAAGGCTTCAAAACAAAAGGAGTCCACAAGGGTCTGTTTTTGTTTGTTTGTTTGTTTTTACTTTTAATTGTTTTTTTAATTTAAAGATGTGGGGTACAATGCAGGGTTAGGTATACAAATATCCATTATGCGGGTACCCTTGTTGGTGAGGTATGTCCCCCCTTCCCCAGGCAGACTCCCAGTACTGCTGATCCTGGTTCCCCTCCCCCATTTTGGCAGTTTCCTGCTACTGCCAATCCTTTTCATATAGTATTGTGGTAACTGTTCAAGGTCTGCTTATGAGTGAGATCATGTGGTACTCAGTTCTTTGTTTCTGTGAAAGATCACTCAATATTATAGACTCTAAGTCCATTCAGGTTGCTGCGAAGTGCATGATTTTGTTCTTTTTTATGGCTATGTGATATTCCATCATGTATATGTACCACATGGGACTGGATTTTTTATTATAGGAAAGTATGCTGAGACATATTTGATTATATTTATAAATTTCAAAGATGAAGATGAAATATAATGAAATGAAATGGAAAGAAAATAAAATGACACATTAGAAGAAACCCAATCAAGTTAATTTTTGTTTTAGTTTTGTTTGTGATGAACAACTCTGGCATCAGAGTTGTTCTCCACAGCTATAAATTCCATAAAGAAATGTACAAATATAAGTTATCTTAAATGTGACCCAAGCACTTCTTAGGCAGTAAAGTTAGTTTGCATAGATGAAGAAAAATATATGCTTTATAATCGACTGAGACATAAACTATTCATCTATGTGACTTTTTTCTGTTGAGTTAGAGTCTCACTCCGTCGCCCAGACTGGAGTGCAGTAGCATGCTCATGGCCACCCCAGTGTCAACCTGCTGGGCTCCAGCGGTCCTTTCACCTCAGTCTTCCATGTAGTCAGAACTACAGGTGCATGCTACCATGCCCGGCTAATTTTTTATTTACTGTAGAGATGAGAGCTCACCAAGTTGCCCAGACTGTGCTTAAACTCACGGGCTCAGGCAATCCCCTCACCTCGGTACCCCAAAGTGTTGGGATTACAGGCACATAGGCACCTGGCCTATGTGACTTTTTAAAGTAATAATTGAAAAAATATTACAGTAAAATTATAAATAAACACAAAAAATTCAGAAATCACAATATTCTTTAAAGTGAAAATTCATAAATACTAAAACCAATAAAAATCTAGAATAAAATCGGAATAATTTCTATTAATATGAATGTAAAACTTAAAGGAAGTGTAAAAATATACTTAAACTGAAGATAATACAAATTACCAAGCACAGTGACTCATGCCTGTAATCCCAACACTTTGGGAGACTGAGACAGGAGAATTGCTTGATCACAAGCATTAAAGACCAGCCTGGGTAAAATAGTGAGAACTCATCTCTATGAAAAATCAAAAATTAGCCAGGAATGGTGACAAGGCCCTGTAGTCCCAGCTGCTCAGGAAGCTGAGATGGGAGAATCTTCTAAGCCAGGAGGTCGAGGATACAGTGAGCTGTGTTCGTGCTACTGCACTCCAGTCTGGATGACAAAAAGAGTCTTCAACTCTAACCCCCTCACAAAAAAGAAGTAATACAATTTAAGAGTAAATTTGATAACGTGGGAGATTGAGATGAGCATGACATCTTCTAAATGTCATACAATACTCAAGGCAAATAAATAAATATGGTTTATAATATTAACAGATAATATGGCTACCATTTTAATTAAACACAACTCCTGAGGATAAAGTAACAAAAACAAAAACCTGAATTATACCCAGAAGAAAAGAAAACAAAAATTGTTGTCATTCAAGAAAAAAAAAAACAAGGGACTTTTAAAACTGTGATGAATTATAAACTAATTTCAATAATGATAAAAGCATATTAGTCATCATAATAAATGACAATAATTTATACTAGAATCAACAAAAACAACAGTAAGCTGTCTGCGATTTTTAGGATAGTCACTACAAACTAAATATAACAGTATTTAAAAATAAATTCATGTTAACTTCTGAGTTTGGCTGTGACAACAGAGTTGGTATTAAACTTATCTTCTTACTCTGAACAATTCTAAAATTTGACAAGCCATATGGAGTGACTCTCTTCATGTATTAGAGAACAGATAGCACAGACATCTGAACCTCGAAAAAGGGACTCCTTGAAGGGGAGCTGTGTAAACACTGTTGGCTGGCTTTCTGTTTGGGGTCATTCCTGAACCTTGGAAGTACAGCCAAAAGAGAAATTACAGCCCATTGGAAGGCAGACTTGCTGGATAGAGCAGACAGATAAAATAAGTGACCAAATGGCGGCTATTTGGAGGGAACAGTACCCAACAGGAGGCTCTTACAATAACAGAGATGCAGAAATCTGTGTAGTGGAGCTTCTGGGCCCTTGACTGAATCCTGAGATATGCATTTAAAGCCCCAAATTATATGATCCTTATCAGATAACATCTGAGAAATAAACAATCTTTTGAGGTACATTGCTAAGGAGATATTTAAGTTTTGAACTTTCATTTAAAAAAACACATAAAAATAAGGACCATACTCTGTTAAAAAGAAAGAAAGAAAGAAAGAAAGAAAGAAAGAAAGAAAGAAAGAAAGAAAGAAAGAAAAAAGAAGAGTTGCATAGTAATTCTGAAAGCAAAACTAAAATTGAACCAGAACTAAATTCAGACAAGATCAAGGTGATCAAAGAATTATTTAATGCCTTCCAGAAAAAACTCAATACTATATAACAGAAGATAATACAATGTAGTCTCATCTGTCTCATCTGCATATCTATATGTGTTAAAAATAAATTATTTAAAAAGAGGTAAAAGGGAATTCTAATCAAAATTTAAAAAGATGGAAATAAACTAAATTTGTAGATGACACTGGTATTGGAATTAGCTGATAGAAACTTTAATATAACAATTGGATATTTTTAAATTGTTTAAAGTAAAATATAGACAAATTGGTTGGGCAAATGGGAAAATTCTAAAAAGGAAAGGAATTGCTAAAATGTTTCAATAAAAAGTTTAAAAGGAATAACAAAAATATTGGAACAAATAATTTTTTGGATTGAAATATAAGACTGGGCACAGCAAAATAAACTAGCAGTGAAATGAAATAAGGTCAATGTCAATTGTACAAAATGAGAGAAACAAACAATAAAAATATCAAAGAGACCAGTGATAATACATCAAAATATTAAATCTAGATATAATTGACATTCTAGCAGGAGAAAGTAGAAAATATACAACAGAAATTTTCCAAAATTCATGAAAGATGTCAACTGACAATCCAAAAACTTAATTCTCCAAACAAGATAGATACAAAGAAAACCACCACTAAGTACACAGCATAACAAGCTGATGACATTTAAAGACACAGGGAAAAAAAAGTTAAACCAGGTCAGGAAAAATATGCACAAAATGCATTCTGAAAGAAAAAAAAATGTATAAAAAAGCTTTCTTTGTCAGTTAAAATGGAAGCCAGAAGACAATGCAACATTATTAAAGAGCTGGGGAAAAAAAATTAAGCTAGAATTTTATATTCCACATCTTCTTAAAATTGAGAGTGAAATAAAGACATTTTCAAACAAACAAGATTAGAAACAATTTTGTGCTAAATACAAAAAAAAGTAAAAATAAATGTCTTTATTTTGAAGGGCAATAATCCTAGATAGAAGCCTGGATCTATAGAAGGGAAGATCAATGGAAACCATAAATATGTGAATAAATACAAAAGAGTATTTTTAAATTAATTAACATATTATTGATGATTTAAAGCTAAGCAATAGCAGTGTAAGGTGGAATTTATAATATGTGTGCAATAGCATAAGTGTATGTAAAGAAATAAATTGAATTAATCAATTGTAAAGTGTTTAAAATATTTGTGAAGTAATACAATATTCACTAATGTTGACTGTGATAAATTGCAATTTCTAGAGCAACTTTAAAATAAAATAATGCAAAGAGGAATAACTAAAAAAAATCAATTGAGGTAATAGCATGGCATGCAAAAAAAAATACAGATGCTCCTTGGTTACATGGTGATAAATAATCACTGTAAGTTAAAAGTATCGTAAGTTGAAAATGCGTTTAATATTCCTAAACTACAGAACATCACACCTTAGCCTAGTCTACCTTAAATGTGCTCAGAACATTTACATTAGTCTACAATTGAGTAAAATCATCTAACACAAAGCCTATTTTATAATAAAAGGTTAAATGTCTCATGTAATATATTGAACACTGCATTGAAAGTGAAAAACAGAATGGTTGTATCACTTTTGCACCATTGTAAAACAAAAAAAAATGGTAAATTGAACCATTTAAGTGGGAGACTATCTGTACTTGATTATCTCAAAAGAAGACAGGAAAGGAAGAAAGAATCCGATGAGACAAATAGAAAAAAATAGTTAAATTGACTCTTACTTTGCTAAAATAAATTTAGCATCTTTTGAGTAACATTATCTATGGAGATTTTTAAATTAATTTTTCATGAACTTTCTTAATGACACATTTTTATTTTCAAATGAAACAAAACAAAAAACCTAAAAACATCACTTGTCTGCATTTTGGAAAACAATGCTCTTTAGGTAATGAGGTTCACACATTAGAGAACCAAGGTCTAGTATTGCATTCATCCTTTCTTGTTCATATATAAACTACATATAATACATCTGATTTATAAGCAGAATAAGAAATATGGAAGTTCACTGTACCTAAGTCCATTGATAAGATAGAAATTTACCTATCTGGAGGCATTTGAAAAGTATTATAATTATTTTTAATTAGATGGATTTTTTTAGTTGTACCAATGTCTACACTTTCCTTTATTCATGCTTTGAGTTCTATGACTCATGATTTGTGATTAAAAAATTAAATGGTTTGACATTTTTAAGCATACATATATGAGCTATATTAGTTTCTGTGAATAATTACATATTCTTACATTTCTGAATCAAAGCATAGAAAATATAGAAATTGGATATATTCCAGTAACATTTTTCCAATACAAAACTCAATTTCCTCTTGAGACAAATGAAGAGATCATGGTGAAGGGTTATGAAAAATGCTTCCAAAGTTATGTATTAGATTTTATTCTTTTCATAACAGTAGAAAGGCTTTCTAGTGAGAAAATGTAAAGTTAATAAACCTCATTTTCAGTGCACCCTGTGTATCTGAAATTCTCTGTTCTTTTAGCCAACTTTCTAAACAAGAAGAAAATTGACTTTACAGTAAAAAAAAGAAGCAAGCACACATTAGACAGATTGTAAGCAAAGCTGCAGACAGAGCTAACTAAACTGTGTCATTTTCTAAGAAATATGCAAATATACTACATGCGTAATCTTCTCAAAATCTATTTAGAAATCTTTGGTCTTGGCTGTTTATTCTTCTTCCTCATCAACATTCTATCTTGTCACATATAGGCAAAGCCTACTGACTGTTCATTGTTTACAATTTTATGTTATTTTAGCCCTTATATTAAGGCATCCATAAGGTCACATGTAAAATAATTGTTGAGTGTAACCTAGAGATTATATTATTTGCAAGTTCACTCAACATTACATTTTTTTCACAAAATAAACAAATAGCAGACTCTATACTTTTTTCCCTTTCCAAGTAAAATGCTTTTGCTTCCAAAATAGCAACCTGTTTGGATCATACTCTGCCCTCCTCTACTTCTTCCAGGTCTGTATAATCCTTGCTACCAACAGTTTACCATAGTCCTATAGGGGGCACCCTTCTATGATCCATAAATTCTGTGTCTGCCTCAGCTGACAAGTTCTGTTCCACTGTTCCCTCCCCTTTGTTGTTGTAATAGCAGATCAATCTGGGTTCTGGGTGACGATCCGTGAAATCTGCAGCTGAACAGTTTGCTGAGCACCCAGGGTGAATTAGGTACTGCAGCAGTTACAAAGAAAATTAAGTTTCATTCTTGACCTTAAAAATCTAAAAGGTGATGAGAAAGAGTGAATTAAAACAAAGTATATTGTAAAGTATATAGCATAAAGTAATAAATTAAAAGAGAGAACATCTCATTACCGAAGAGAAGAACATTTATTCTTACCAGATAAAATTAGGAAGGATAATTAAAATTTATGCTTTTTGTTATTACTATGGATTTCCTGTAGCAAGTAGAAATAAGTGAAAGTAGCATCCAATCTTCCAAAATTTCCCTAAGACTTGGGGTCCCTATTTTTTCTGAAGTTATCTTTAGTGGCAAATTATTCAAGCTTTCATATTAAGGAGTCACCAGAAAAAGATGATACACCATTTGAAATGCTCAACAGAAATTTCATTTGTTAGAATTTTCTTGAACGGGATTATCAACTAAGTAGATTTCTATTCAAACAATGCAATGTTTGCAATATAGTCATTATAGAGTTACCACTAACTCAGTGCATGTTATAGAACAGGAATCCATTAGGCACTCCAAAGGAGAAATGTCTTCAGCCCACAGCATTATGCAGAAAATTTGCTTGCCTAATGCAAAGGAGTGCTGGTTAACAAAATGATCCGTCATTTTTCTACAGCCTTAAGTATTTAGCATTTTAGTCTGTTCCTGAACCAGTGCTCTATACAAGGGACAGCAGAACACTGTGAGTGTGTGGATATGTGTGGGTTTAGTGTTTGTGCTTCTCCTCTTAGACACACATGTATTGCTTCATATAACACTCATGTAAGGAACTGTGATATCTATAACTGTTTTACTACTTAAAATGCACTTGTACCAGTAGGTACAGTAGAAGAGGCAAATTTTCACCTTTACCTTCTTGGGATAAAGATCATAAAGATCAGCCACAGAAAAACACAAATTTATGTGGCACGGAAGCCCTCATACGGACATAAAGACTCAAAGATGCAAAGTTGAATACACTCGTTGAAATGCACAAAGAGCAGTAAATTATAAAATTGAAAAAAGGCAAAGAGACTTGGGACAGGGTGTT
Source organism: Carlito syrichta (assembly GCF_000164805.1). Lineage (NCBI taxonomy): Eukaryota > Metazoa > Chordata > Mammalia > Primates > Tarsiidae > Carlito > Carlito syrichta. The sequence continues at coordinate 56,138 of NW_007255712.1, forward strand.
AATTGAATGTAGAAGTGGCTATGAAGAAAAGTTAGTGTAAAAAGGTTTGTACAAATTTCCCTGGGCCTCAACTTCCTGGATTTGATCATAAGAATACTTTCCTTCTAGTAAAAAAGGAAAAGACTTTTTTTGACACAGGAATTTCATCTTGTAGTTTTAAGAAACAGCATGAAGTTTAGAGTGATCTTCTTGCACCTGCTGTTTTCAAGTGCTTTTAACTCAAAATAGTCAATATGCCAGAGTGACATATTTGGGGATAGCATATTCTTTATGCCTTCAGTACAAATGCATTCAGGAAAGGTCCACAAATGCTCATTGTAATTGCTATTTAAGAACATTAAATCTGCCATTGTCCTTATGGGTTTCTTGATATGAGTGCATATCTTTGCAAAAGAGCTTAATCCAAAAAGAAAAAAAATAAATGGGCTATTGAGGAGATATATATTTCAGTTATATGCAATGTCCATGAGACTTGTGATCCCTTTTAGATTACTTCTAGTTTTTTGCTGGAATAAGCACTAGACTGTAGCTCACAAAACCAGGGTCTGAGTCCAAATTGCAGTATTAAGTAAGAGGTCCTAGAAATATTCTTGTGAGGTCATAACCTAATTCAGTCCTGAGGTCTGGGCTTTCTTCCCTGAGATTTCTAGGGTAGATCTGCATCCTTATTTTGTATTCCATTTAGGTCCTGGCTAGTTCAAGTAAATTTCTTTTACTTATAATTTTTGTAGTCGAGTTTCTCTAATTAGATGCATCATCTGAATTCAGTACTCACCGAGTGTCCCATATATAGATAAAAAAATATATACTACTAATAATCTAGAGAACAAATAAATGTCATTCTATTAATAATCTTAAGAGCCCAGGTTGGAAGAAATCAGAGGCATATTTCTAGGAATCCAGTTTAAGATGGTAGCCGTACAAATACAAAAAGAAATGTATAAATTTTTAAATTGAATGAAAACAATGTGAGATATAGTAGGCACAGTTTAATTAGTTTCTTAAATTATTTTTAATTGAGGGGCGTGGCTTTTCAATAATATAGAAAACTTGTAATGAATAATCATAGTAACTAACTGAAAAAGAGTCAATTTCAAAGTGTAGGGTGAAAAACTAATGGCAAACTTTTGACCTTACCAGTCATGCTGTCATAAAGAAAGAGGAAATAATCAGAAACAGAGATATGCTGCACAGCTGCACAATAGCTCTGTTGTAGGAGTGAACTATCCTTGTCTTGTAATTGGGTATGAGTCTCTGGATAGTGTCAGGACCTTTTAAATGTCAGAATTTTCTGGCTCCGGGCCCCTTCTGTCTGTTCTGCATGAAACATTGTGACTGGATTACAATATATGGATAGTTGCCTACTGTAAAAATTCCCTGAATTTTCCCTTATCATCAATGGTGGCAATAGTCAAATGAAGAAAGATGAACAGAAGTTAGAAATTATTAGAGAAGGGCTTGGTTATAATTTTCGACTTTCCTTAATCTCATAGTGGAAATGTATTAAGGCCAAAACTTTACAATAGACTTTATACTTGAACTTTACTGGATGTTTTAGAGGATATAAGTACTTTTAAAGACACACTTCTCATTTTAAGTACATATTTGTTCAAAATATTTGATTTTCATTATTGACAAATGACAATAACTAAAATTTACAAATGTGATTGCTTAAAAACTGATCTTTGATATTCTTATTGAGTCTGTTAACCACGCTGTCCTTTTATTTCTCTTTTACCAAACAAAACTAATTCATGTATATCCATCTAACCCTTATGAAATACTGACTTTGAGATTCAGATTATGTATGTTTTTTAATAACTAAGATGTTAAGTAAGAAAAAGATTCTACAAGTGCTTTTTGAAACATACATTTGTTTTAAGATAGAAATATTACTATCAAAACATTTTGATATTCTCCAATAATCAATCTTTTATGTAAGAGTCTGTCTTTGGAACATTATCTCTGTCTTGTGAGAGCTTAGTGTCTAGAATACAAGGTGAATAAGACATACTATTGAGAAACTAATAAAAATCTTTCCTTTAAAACTGGACACACCTTTAAAAGAGACCCTTTTGAATAGAAGAATAGGTATAGAATTCTGATCAATGAGTGTGCAGTACATGATAGTTCCCTGGAATTCTGCACTGCAATTAGCAGTTAGCAGGATTCCCTAGCTTAATAAAGTAAATGTAAATGTAAGCCTCATTGGAATAAATATACCTGAAGCACAGTAGAATAAAATGTTTCTGAAGTTAAGATCAAATAGAAAAGAAAACATTACCCCAGTGCAATATTTTGAGTGTATTTCTTGAAAATTCTATGTCCTAAAAATATCTTAAAATGACAATACATTTACTCTAATACTATTATAATTTTTGCTTCGTTTTGTTTAAAAGAAATCAAAATTGTGAAAGCAACATTTAAAAAATTGTTGATGGAAAGATAAATGCAAAGATTTAATTGAGACAAATATCCAAAGATCTTTGGAACAAAAATGTTATTATTTTCCCAAATTTTGCCTAGTTATTAACAATATGATGTTTAGTGGTAATGCTATATATGACTTTATTTTGTGCTTAGATATAATGCATTAGAGAGAAAGGAAGAAGTGAAAAATTATATAATGTAAGTTTTGGTTAGTTTTCTAAAACAATTATTTTTCTTTAATGAATTTCCTTTGTACATTCAGTTGCAGAAAAATTTGATGTATCCTCGCCAAGGAAATAGGTGCTAATTGTGGAAAATTTAAGGTAGCAATATTATGAATTTATCTTATAAGAATACAATTTGATATCAAGTAATTTATCCTTAAATATATACTGATGATTATTAATTGTTCTATTTTTTCTGAGAACTGAGGCTAAATAAAAAATAGTATATAAAATACTATATGTTTCGTAAGTTATTTTTTAAAGTTATTTTTATGTAAATATTACAAAATGACATTATGTAAATCTTTCAGAAACGAAAACAATAAAAACAATTAATATTTAGGAGAAAAATATTAGTGGAAACTATTAAGGTCCAGTTTGTTTGTTTTTATTTCTACATGTGAATCTTTCTTATGATATCATGGTTTTATACATAACTGATAAAAATAGCAATCAAATTAAAGTCCTTAGGTTGTTGGGACAAGTGTTTGTAGAGTAACTATGATTCTAAAAATTACCAGGAGACTTAAATACGTGTGCATAGCTTTTTAGTGTTTGCAAAGCACCAAATAAAATTATACAGTTTTTGTGACTACTTACTTTTTCCTCTACTTTTGTACTTTTAGGAAAGTTGAATGAGTCATACTTCATTCATCATACAGAAATACATTTATTTCACTGTGAGCTTACCTGTGTATTTGGTAAAAGGAAAAATCCAGCTTCGTTATTTTCCACATATTAATAGTATAAAATATCCCAATAATATCTATTAAGGTCATCCATATTTTCCTGCCTTTACCATTTAATATTCTCATATACACATTGATTTTTCTCTGTTTCCACTATTCAATTTCAATGGTCTATTTACTGTTTTTAAATTTCAATTACATAGACATTAATATGTAAATTTCTGGGGTTTTTTTTGTCTCCATATTTTATTTTTTGTATATCTTCATTCTACTTCACCTTCCTGGTGATTTCATTCATTTATGTATATAGTTAATTACTTTGAAGAGTTCCTCACCTTGATATTCTAGCGTATTACATGATTCCTTATCTCTTCTTGTTCTTTATTCATTCAGCTTCATAGTTCTTTATTCATGTTCTTTGTTCCATATAATTCCTATCTCTCCAATATTATTGGTCAGATATTAAATTATTTGACCTTTCCCTTTCTTCTATTAATTCTCATTGTACTCGTTCAAATTGAACGGTTATTACTTAGTTATGATTGTGATTATTTTCTGCCCATGAATTTCTATTCCCCCAAGGCTTTCAGGCACTTTGGTTGGAAATATATACTAGAAGGTAATTTCAAACCTTTGGAACTAACTTTTGCACTTGCTGGTGAGGTTAAGTGAGTGCCTGTGTGTATGGGCATTACTTAGAATACAGAATCGCCGGGCTCGGTGGCTCAGCCTGTAATCCCGCGCCTTTGGGAGGCTGAGGTGAGTGGATTGCCTGAGCTCGCGGGTTCGAGACCCGCCTGGGCAGCGAGACCTCATCTCGACAATAAATAAAAAAATCAGCCTGGCGTGGTAGCACGCGCCTGTAATTCCGGCTACTCGGAAGGCTGAGGGGGAAGGATCACCGGAGCCCAGCAGGTGGAGGCTGCCGTGGCTGGGAGCGGCCACTGCACTCCAGTCTGGGCGACAGAGTAAGACTCCAACTCAAAAAAAAAAAAAAAAGAGAGAATACAGAACCACTCCTATTGGCTGTTACTTCCCAACATTAATCTGACGACTTCCCCATCAAAACTCCTTGAACTTTCTCTATTATTTTATAACAGCTGTTATTATTTTCTTATTATAGTACTTGAGTATTGGTTTATAGGAGTGTGTGTGTGAATGGAGGGTGGTTATCATCACCCATTATTATCTGCTCACTTGGTTTTCTGATGTTGTTCTGCTTAACTTGGTGGGACAAGGAAAAATAGAAACTATAAGATTATATCCAAACCCTTTTCATTACTGTGGCATTCTGTCCTCTGCACTGGTCTGTAGGTTCCTCCTCTTATCAAGTCTCAAATGAATTTCCTCTCCTTGGGAGGTTCTTTTAAATAATTTATAATTTAGGTTTCTATTTTCCCTAAATCAATTTTCTTCGTTCTCATTTTGCTGGCTACTATGAAGTTCTGATGTGGGAGGCCCACAACAGCCCATATCAGCAATTAATCCTTTTAAAAATGTTTTTCAAATTCCTTTTAAGATATGTATTTTCCAAATGAAACATAAGCTCTGAAAAGGTAGGAAACATATTTGATTGCTTCATTCGATATCCACTCTACTTGTGAAATAGAAATAAATAAATTGATGGACAAATGCATAAAGGAATGAGCAAATATAAATGTTTAAGCATATAGAAAATTGTCATCTGACTACTGAGTCCAAATGTCATGTTGCACCAGTGAAATACATGTATTTCTGCATTATGACAAGCTCTAGGTACAGATGAGAATTACACTGGACTTCTTATACACTGGACTTCTTAATTCCTGTGAAAAAAATCTTCATGTGACAAGGTTCTCTGAATCCTATCTAGCTTATTTCCTAGATAAATTCACTTATTCTCTCTCTCTCTCTCCCTCTCTCTCTCTTTCTCCTTCTGTCCCCTCTCTCACCCTCTCTCTCCTTCCCACTTGCGTTCCCTCTTTTTATTTGATTTGAAGTCAAATGCATGTTGTTCATGACCATATTTGGCTTTTAACTCAAATACATTCATAGTCTATTTTTCTTAAGATCATCGAATGTTTTCTTGTTTTATTTTATTTTTCATTATAAAGATGTGGGGTACAATTCAGGGTTAGGTATACAAACATTGATTATGCAGGTACCCTTGTTGATGAAGTATGTCTCTCCCTCCCCTAGCAGTTTTTCTCAACTGCCAATACCACCCCCACTCCCCTGTCAGGTTCCCACTATTGCCAATTCCTTTCTTATAGTATTATAATTGTTCAAGGACTGCTTATGAGTGAGAACATATGGTACTCTGTTCTTTGTTTCTGTGATAGATCACTGAGCATGATCGACTCTAAATCCATCCAAGTTGACTTCAAATCAAATGAAAAGTCCATATGTTTGTCCTTCTTTATGGCTGCATAATATTCCATTGTATATATGTCTCTTATGTTGTTAAAATTGGCTGGGCTATTTCTGAAACCTGATGCCTTCTTTAGTTCATACTGAGTGTAATTTAAGCCATTTCCTTTCTGTGCCTTCTTTTATCCTCACCTAATACCTGCTTAGTTTTCTAAGATATCTTCTCCATAAGATGTGAGATGCAGGCCTAGGATTGTGTAGGGATAATGTGATGAAGAAAATGGCAGCCCTTGAATTCTAGGAGTTGACCTGGTAGTAGCAATGGTTAAATCTTGGAGTTACTATTTGGGATCCTGACTCTAATAACTAGATTTCGGTGTTCTACCGGACATAAACAGTCTCACAAAATATTAGTATCAGACAAAGCTACTCTGCGATCCAGACAGACAAAGATAAGATCACTTCATAATAATGTCTGTACACAGGCAAAACATAAACATTGTTCAAATAAGATAAATGACTAAATATTCCCTTCACCTGGCTAATACATCCTCACCAAATCCTGTGTTAGACTTGCTCTCATTTATCCTTCTTTTAAGTAAAACTCAGCCACAGTATTGTCTCAACTTTGTGATAGCACCCAATCCAGAGTCGACCCTACTTCCCTGAATCCTTCCCAAAATTAATGAAAGAAAACTCAGATAGCCTAAGTTGTCCATAACACCCATGGTGTGTCTTCTTCCTTGCTACAATAAGAAAAAAAAAAAAACTCAACTTGCTCAAATATAGGTATGTTCTGTGTGCTCTTTAGGAGAGGGCATTGAGTGGAGGAGAGAGAAGAGAAACACAATGCAACTTAGGAAAAAAAAAAAACACTCATAATGAGTCACAAAAGGAATATCTAAATCTTTAAAATTTTTGTTGTGTTTCACCAAGAGATCTAAGTTCCGGGATGTGTTCCTGAAATTCAGTTTCACCATATCAGAACTTATTTTCCCAGAGGGATAATGGAGTATGCAGTCAATGCTGCTCTGGTGGAGAAAGGGGTCTTTTAAAATACGACCCAAACTTTATGTCCCATTAAAAACATAATAAAAGTAAATTAATTAGGAGACTATTGACCCCTGAAAAATTGGCTGCTCCTTCTTATAGATATTTATATCAGAGCACAGGAAATAGTATTATATGACCTTCCTGCCTTTATTCCCCATACATAAATCTGCCAATAAACAAGCTCTCTGCTTAGCTGGGATGGTCTGTCTGTAAAATAAGACAGGCAGATACCAGTACAAAATTGTGGTTTATTTTTGAAAAGCGTCTGCTTCTGTTTTCATTTTGTCCCTTAATAAGTTTGACAATTCTCAGCATATCATTTTGCTGCTTTGTCAAATTTCACTGCCTGATGGTGAAGTCTGAGGATTATTAATGTTCAAGAAAGGTTCTGGGGAAAAGTGCCACCCAAGTTTAACACATTATTATTTTACTAAATCACAGTTTTCTTGGTGTTCATATCAGTGGTCTAATCTTTATGCAGCTATAACTGATTCAGACTCATTTATAAAAAAAAAGAAAAGAAAGCAAGAAGGAAAGGGAAGAAAATTCACAGTACAGAAAAGAGAAATTACTGCAATATGAACTCTAACACTGTAGCATTCTTTCACGGTCTGGTACTTTTTAATCTTGAGTCAGAGATGGAAAAATAAAGGAAAAAATTAAGGCACAACCATTGTACAGTAGATTCAGCAAGTGAGATTGCTTGGATTGATTACTCTGAACTCCAGAAAATAGCTACAAAATGTCTAGAATTTCCCAGACATGACTATTATGGCTCTGTGTGGTGACTCAACAGCTTTTGTTTTTAGATATGTGACTTTAGAGCACCAATTTTCTGCTTAAAAACCTTTATTTTGGCCTTAGTTTAGAAATAACCTATGGCTATAGTATTTATTTTGTGCTTAAGAACTCAGAGGTGATGTTTCTGATAACATAACAACTTTTACTTGGCAAATGAAAATATGAGATATATGAGATATGTAGTTATATTAGCAGATTGCTTTTCAAAATAATTCTACTGAACTCATATATTTATAATACAGTTTTTTGTTTGTTTTAGAAAAAAGCTATAAAAATAATAAAATTAGCTATATGTTATATTGATCTTTACAATTTCTTAAAAGCATAATCTGTTTCCTTGAAAGAAATGACTCTTAGAATACCTGAACGTTTATTAACACACACGAACACACAAACTAAATTAAATGATATGTTCAGGTAATATTTCTAAGTGTATATAGAAAATTAATCTATAAATTCTAAATACTTTGTTAATGTGTGCAAAAACATTTGATGGACAGAAAACTTCTGGCATTGTTCTATGGCAACAATAAAGAAAAGCAGTTTAAAAATATTAGATGCGTAAAGAAGGATTTCAGGGTGACATTAATGATCTAATTGTTTTTTTGGTTTTTTTTTGAGTTGGAGTCTTACTCTGTCACCCAGACTGGAGTGCAGTGGCCACTCCCGGCCACCGCAGCCTTGACCTGTTGGGCTCCGGTGATCCTTCCACCTCAGCCTTCCGAGTAGCCGGAATTACAGGCATGCGCTACCACGCCCGGCTGATTTTTTGATTTATTGTAGAGATGAGGTCTCGCTGCCCAGGCGGGGTCTCGAACCCGCGGGCTCAGGCAATCCACTCACCTCAGCCTCCCAAAGGTGCGGGATTACAGGCTGATGATATAATTTAATCAAGCACTTCTTGTGGAATTTCATAAAACCATTCCAAATTTTGCTTATAACTAGGATTTTACTATATTGAAAATGTGCATAATATGAAATTAATTTTTCAAAGGCAAGCAAAGTTGGATGTTTCATATGCAATATGATATTAATTATAAATTTGTCGAAAGATAGAAAACTAGGCCAGGTTTGGTGGCTCAGCCTGTAATCCCAGCGCTTTGGGAGAGTTAGGTGAGTGGATTGCCTGAGCCTGAGGGTTCAAGACCCACCTGGGCAACTTGGCGAGACCTCATCTCTACAATAAATAAAAAATTAGCGGGGCGTGGTAGTGCACACCTGTAGTTCCAGCTACTTGGAAGGCTGAGGGAGAAGAATCACCAGAGCCCAGCAGGTCGAAGCTGGGGTGACCATGAGTGTGCCACTGCACTCCAGCCTGGGCGACAGAGTGAGACTCCAACTCAAAAAAAAAAAAAAAAAAGATAGAAAACTAGATGGCTAATAAATCAGCAGGTACATAGAAATGAATAAATGTAAAAGAGACAAAGAGAAAAACAGAAAGAAAGAAGAAAGCAAAGTGAAAGAAAAGAAGGAAGAGAGGGAGGTAAGGAAGAAAAAAAGAAAAGAGAGAAGAAAAAAGAAAAGGAGAGGAGGAAAAAGGAAGGAAACTAGCTGGAAGCAAATCAGTCCACTAATAAAAATTATTTAATAAGAATATAAATTATTGAACATGTTTAGATCTATGGATGGCCTGACCAGAAGTGATTCTTAATATGCGGTTAAATATCCCAAATTTTCTATATTGGGGATATATTTTTATAGCCAGAAAATTAAAATATTAATTTCAAAATCAAAAATGTTATTCCTACCCTCCAAATGTATAGAGTTCCATATGTTCATAATCAAATATTACTATTACATACACAAAAGTTATGAAGTAAAGGACTAATGTATATATATTTTTTTTCATTAACATAATCAGAAGAAATCCTATTAGTACCTCACATCAGGACTTGTATGGTTACTTATGAACTTGTTTAAAAGCAACATTGCTGGTTCAATGGAGAGTTCTTGCTGGCCTCTTTCCTAAATAATGCCTGCACACTGTGGGAAACTTCATTCCAGCCACAGTGGTAATATTCAGAGTATGGATAGGGGGCCCAGCATTATTAGGTACACTAACTTTACTCTGAAACCTAAGTGAAACTGCATCAACAATTAACTCAGTTTGGGCACAGGTTGGATCACACAACTCTGAAATCAGTACCTATAACTTCAAAAATGTTTACTTCCTCCTTTATTCTATTTTTAAAGACATTTTTCCTCTTCCAAGCACCAAACTACCTACTACTGACTCCACAGGAAAAGTCCCTTGCTTCCTTCCTTGGCAGCATCTCATGCTGTTGGTCTTACAACATGTATGTAGATACACATAATGAAAACAGCATGAAGCCAAGACTTAGAAGGAATGAATTTAGGTACTAGCAATTCGACTGCAGCTTGTGAGATAAAAAGTCTGTAAAGGATATATTCACAAGTCATTTAAGGCTCTGTTTAGCATCGTACTTCAGTATTTGTAGATACTAGTCTACAGACTTGGATAATGGAAAATTCATAATTTTTACAAACATATAGAAGACATCATACAATAAAATAAAATAAAAATGAGAGTATATAATATCTTGACTAGTAAGAGATAACTATTACTCTCCCAGCTAGAGATAACTTATATTTTTATATAATATATAGATACATACACATCCATACAATTTTCTCTGCTTTAGATTTATATATTTTTTATGTTGCAAAAGTTTCAGTCTCCAGTATTTAAAGAAGTTTAAATAATTTTTATTTTCTGCACATATTATAAAATAATATGCTGTTTTAATTAACTTTGCAGTTACTTTAGATATCTGAAAATGTATTTAAGCAAATTCCTTCTCATTTAAGTTCAGCTTACTCTTGAATTTTCCAGTTTATGTACTACATGCTTAATCTCTAGTTATTAAATAATATATATTTAATATCATGAGAATTAACAAAGATATATTTTTTCATAAGTATTTAGAATTTGTATTTCAATTTTTATAACATATAATTAGTAAATTACAGATCCAGAAATTAAAGATTTAAAAATTCTTGTAGGAATATTTACATATTTATGATATGAATCCTATGTCTATTTTATTGGTTACTAATGGTTTTCCTGATGCCTGTCTTCTTTTAATAAGACTGGTTTTTTTGACATAATTTTTTAAAAAATTGTATGTAGCTAACTGACTTCTTTAATAATACATTGTTTCTGACCTTATGATTACATAGGTATTTGCCTCCATGAACTTCTTCTGAGCATATACATATTATGTCTATTTAATTTAAAAAAGAGGAAATAGTTAGGACCTGGCTAGGCAGATGGAAATGAAGGGTCTCTGAGAAAGGTGAAGCTTACGAGAACACCCCTGCACCACCCTAGTTTATGCAACTAGCAGTTGAAAATGTGGTTAAGGCAACATCCTCTTCTACCAGGGTGCTTGCTGAAAAGGGACTGTCCCAGCTCAGATGCAGGCACAATAGTTCAACTAAATATTTGTCCCTTAACTTGACTTAAGCTCATTATAACACTATTAACATAAAATTAACATAAAAGGAAGCCTCCCATTCCCATCATACACTTGACACCAGAACGGTATTGGCATGTACCCTATATGGCCTAAAACTTCCCCACTTGATGTGAAGGAGTAGTAACAGTAACCCAGCTCCCAAAACCACCCATTTCTAAGAAAAACCACTCCAAAACATACTCCTCTGTGTCCCTAAGAATAAAAGCAATAGCTTAACAATAGTTAACTGCAGAAGCAACAACCTATGCAGGCTGTTTCTGCCTGTTCTCCTCTCTTGAGAGTGTACTATTCTTTGCTTAATAATGCTATTTACTTTACTTGCTACTTTATGTGTCTGTTTGTGACTTCTTTCCAAACTTGATACAAGAACCTGGTCGTTGACATCAACCCATCTTCTCACACTGGGAGCTGTACTCCTTCACCCGGTAGCAGTAACACATTATTTCCTACCTTAAGATTATGTAGTTATTTAACTTCTTCTGAACACATACATATCATGTCTATATTAAACATTTAATACAGCTGAGTTTTGCTTTGGCATTAAGTTTGGAACAAACATTTGTCCTTTACTCACTATAAAGAAATGCCATCTTTATATTATATGCTTCAGTATATTTCTAAATGTAAATTTAATGTGGTTATCCTATGCTATATGATTTGACAATAGTATGCACTGATTCAATTAATGTAAAATTGTAACTTCATTTTATGATAAATCACATTTTGTTACATGAATTTTGCTATATTTCTAAATGAACCTAAGAATCATTAATTTTCACTTCTAAAATCTAATAAAATGTTCATTACACATCTAATATAGACATTTTGAGAAATATCTTTGACAATTTTGAACATTCTGATATATGAATTTGCTATCCCATTATATTTATTAAATTTTTTTTACCAATAGTTAAGTTCTTATTACCATTAAATACCACATATATAGATGTGATTGTTTTTTTTTAATTTTGGATAACTTTTTTGAATGAAATTATTTGTTATCATCTTATTTTTTTTTTAGCAAAACTGCATTAAAAATATTTTTAAACAGGCTAATTTTTAAATTATCCTTTATGGACTGGTTAGGTAGGCAATTACATAAAAACACAAAATTTTTTTCTGTTTTCAATATTTGTTATTATTTTGTTTTTTGTGTCATTGATTTAGTCTTGTTTTTTATTTTTTATAGAAATGTTTAATCAGTGAAATAGTTCCACATTAACCATGACTACTGTTTTTGGCTTCATATATTTTTTATTTTATTATGTTGGAGAAATAGTCTGTTCTGGTTTTATTATTTTGCCAGGAATAAATGTTGAATTTAATCAAATCTATTTTTAACTTATTTTAATCTAATTTTCAACTAATGAATTCTCTAACTGGATCATCCTTGAATTTTAGAGATAAACACTAGCTGATGCTGGTATATTTAATTTTTTTATGTGCTGCTTAATTTAATTCACATATATATTATAGAGTTTAATATTTTTTAAAATGCTATTCCTGAACGCTAATAAGAAATATGCTGAGTTCAAAAATGCAATGAATAATCCTTTTAGGTGTTCTGTCTGCTGAAGCAATTCTAATAATGTAAGCTTAATCTATTGACTAAAAATATCACAGAAATTTCATATAAAGCAGTTTCGACTCAGTATCATCAGGATGTACTGAAAAATGGTTTACTGTCACATTGGTTGTTATTCTCATTTAGTTAATTATATATTTACATTTTATTTCTCTAATTCAGACTTGGTCAATTGTATTTTATTAGACTATCCTATACTTTCCTATGAATTTTGAACTTATTCTGTTTGATATAATTCCCCTTTGTTTTTGAAGTATATTTGATCTATACAGCAGTATCATATTATTCATTCACATTGTTATATGCTTGCGATTTTTTAATTCATTCTTTATATTTTTGTAAGAAATATATAAAACATTCTCAGCCTTTAGAGGACTTAGTTTCTAAATTTGTCACTGCAAATTTTTTTTCTAAATTACCCATGCAATCTTTACTGTTGCAATTATTCTACATTATTTTTGCTTTTTACTACGCATTTTTTGGTTATTTAGTTTGGTGTTTGATTTGAAAATAATTATTTTATGTCTGATATAAAACATTTAGAATTATGCTTTTCTTTACATATATATTTTTGACACATCACAAAATTTTGTTTGCACTGCTTTTTTGTTTCTTTACTTATATTATTTTATTTTTTATTCATGATTTTAAAAAACTTTTTTCTTTCACTTTTAAAATTTGATCCATTTATCTTGCTTTCTTTTTAAAAATATAATTATTATTGGTTATTTCATAACATTTTGCTATCTCAGGAATATTATTGAAAACTATGGATTACTTGATTGTTTTGTGGATAATCACATTTTAAATACCCATGTATCTAAAAGTTATCAATTTTACTATAACTTGTTAAATACTTCTGTATTTAAATACTTTAAAAAAAAATTACATTGTGTTTTTTTATCCGTGAATTTTTCTTTCTTTTTAAGTAGCAATGCTCTGTAATTTGTCTAAAAATGTTCATGAATGCTCTATACAGTTGTCCCTAAAACAACACAGATTTGAACCGTGTATATCCACTTATATGCAGACTTTTTCAATAAAAAATTACATCAAGTGTGCCTGCCTCTCCTGCCTCCTTTTTTACTGTCTCTATCTCTACCACCTTGGGCAGCAAGACCGATCCCTCCTTTTCCTCCTCCTCCACAGTTTACACAATATGAAGGAAATGAGGATGAAGAACTTTACGAAGATTCACTTCCATTTAGTGAATAGTAAATGTATTTTCTCTTTCTTACAATTTTCTTAATGACATTTTATTTTATCTAGCTTACTTTATTGCAAGAATATAGTATATAGTAAATATAACACACTAAATATATGTTAATCAAGTATTTATGTTATTGGTAAGGCCTCCTGTCAACAATAGCCTATTAGTAATTAAGTCTCTAAAGAGTCAAACATACATGAATTTTTTTAGTGTGCATAGGGGTTGATTTCTCTAACTCTTGTGTCACTGAAAGGTTAACTGCATTCATAGTGCGTTGTACTCTTCCTTATAATGAAATGGTTCTTTTTGGCCCATTTTACATCTTTTGCTTTGAATTGTTTCTGATGTCAATTTTTTCCCTTGCTTTATTTTTATGGAGTTGCTTGGCATGTAATTTTGATATCACTTTAGTGATTTTTTTCCCAAAATATTTCTTATGGTCAGTTTCTATGTACTTTGTATGTTATTTATCTTTTAATAGACTAATTTAACCTCTAAAACTATATTATCATAATTGATATTTGTATTTTACGTCTGCATTAGTTCCTTTTTTTAAGAATAATTTTACGCAGTTTTAATAATAAAATGAAGGCTTATTTTAAAAACGTATTATATCAAAAGAAAAAATAAGTAAATAAAATGTACCATTCTTTCATTTGAATGATTAAGGCAAATTTTGATATTATTTTAACCACCATTATTTGAAAGTACTTTGTCACAAAAGAAAAAAATACATAAATATTTGTATGTTATACTGGTATAAAAATAGATACAAATATATGTGTGTGTGTACGCCCTGGGGGAGAGCAGTGAAAAAGACAGAAAGATTTCTTTTTTATTACCACTTATTTTTTATAAGTGGATAATAAAATAAATGAATAAAAAATATATTTATTTTTAATAAATATAGTGATAAGTGCAGTTGTTTACATAATTTATATATTACTACATTAAAATTCCCCAAATGTAGTTGCCTAGAACAACCATTTTTTTGTAACATGTAAGTTTTTTTCTTCAATTGGGCTAATCTGCCAATGTGATCTGGTTGATCTCATATGGGCTTGCTAATGTGTGTGTAGTCAGGTGACTAGGGCTGGCAATGAAGGATGGTGACTTCAAAAGTTTGACATCTGGCTTACTATCAGCTGGCAGGTAGATGTTACTGTCCTATGTATCTTATCTACCAGCAGGCAAACCTGAGCTTATTTCACATGAAAGCTTTACAGTTCTAAGAGAACAAGGTTTCTTGAGGTCTGGGTTCAAAAGTAGTGCACCGTCATATCTTTCACATTCTATAGCCAAAGCAAGTTCAGCTTAGATTTATAAGGTGGGGGCAGGAAAGCCCAATTCTTGATGGAAGAAGACCAAAAGTAGCACTGCAAAGTGTGTGTGGGTATATGGAGGTTTGGAGAATTGTGGTTGCTTTTGAAAACAATTCACTGCAATCAGAAAAATAGGCAACTACACTAATACATTGGATCAGTTGAGGTCTCTCAAATTAGGTAATATTTAGCATGATACCTAGATGGCAAGAGGAGAAAACTATTTTTATTATCTTAGGAAATAATACTCCACATACTTAAGATATATGGGATAGCTTATTCAGAGCACTTAAGAAAAAGTGTTTGACAACTTTTTTGGAAAATATAGGTGCTCATTGTTATGAGGTTTAATAAAACTTGGACAAAGGCAGATGTAGTAATGAATGTGGTCACAGAGTGGCAGGGTACAATCAAGAAGTGTCTTTTGGATCTTGGATTTCAATTTAAATACTTTCAGTTCCATTATAACACAATATATGTGTTTCAAAATATCACAGCACTATGCAAAATCATGTTATAAAAGCCAGTAAGTCTGTCAGGTATATTCTGCCGGTCCCTAGAGTTATATAGAAAACATCTGTGCTGGTGAGTTTGAGAATTTCTTGGGAACAGAAAACCTGATCTATCTTTTGCTGATATGTAGTAGTCTGTAAAATTATTATTCATGTGAACTCACATCACTTTACTTGTTCTTCTGGTGATAATGGAAGTTAATGATTGGCAAATGGTAAAACTCATATTTCTGGTATGGTTTATTAATTGGCTTAGGGTATTACATTTTCAGTCACTTACTGCTTTAATTAGCCTTTCTCTGATCGTTACAATGAAGGACTGAGCCCATTAAAATGATTAAGAGTAGATATAGGGGGTCAGTGTATACACTAAAGCCCCCTTTTTGTTATTCTACATTCCATTAGTCAACAACCCTTGCAATCCTAGTTCTTCCTAATGTTTTACATTTCCACAGTTACCACCTTAATTCACGTTACTATCATCTGCTCCCTGATCTACTACAATTATTATTAATAATTTTCTTTGCATACACTTTCTTATTTTAAATAATGTCATTGTGATATGAATAAAATAAAAGTAAATTTTCAGTATAGCTGAATGAATTTCTACAAAGAGAACATGCCTGGAAAAACACCAAGCAGATTAATACAGGAAACATTAGCAATACCCCAAGAAGACTGCCTCAAACCACCTTTCAGTCATTAACTTTACGAAAGGATTATTATGAATTCTATATTATTAGTTTCATTTATATTTGAGCTTAATAAAAAACATTCATACCGAAAGTACTTTAAAAAAAATCTGGCTTCTAGCCAGGCTCGGTGGCTCAGCCTGTAATCCCACTCCTTGGGAGGATGAGGTGAGTGAATAGCCTGAGCCCGCGGGTTCGAGACCTTCCTGGGCAACTTGGTGAGACCTCATCTCTACGATAAATTAAAAAATTAGCCAGGTGTGGTAATGCGCACTGGTAGTTCCAGCTGCTTGGAAGGCTGAGGTGGAAGGATCGCCGGAGCCCAGCAGGTTGAGGCTGTGGTGGCCGGGAACGTGCCACTGCACTCCAGTCTGGGCTATGGAGTGAGACTCCAACAACAACAACAACAAAAATCTGGCTTCTTTAACTCAATGTTATGTCTGAAGAAGTCCATCCATCTTGTTGCATGTAGTAGTTGTTTATTCTATTTTACTACTTTACTTGCTGTTTTATGAACGTCCCACAAGTTACTTATCCATTTTACAGTTAATAGATATTTGCTGCACTTCTACTCTTATGGATAATACCCTTATGGACATGTCTGTACATTTGTACTGTAGGTGTATACTTAGAAGAAGAATTGCTAAGTCATGGGTTCTTCATATATTCAACTCTGCCTGAGAGTTGTCCAAAATAGCAGTACCAGTTTACATTCCAAATAACATGATATAAGAGTTCCAATTACTCCATATCCTTTCCAACACTTTGAGTTGTCCCTTTGGTTGAGTGTAGCATTATCACAAAGCAGTTTTAGTGGTCATATCTATGCTGATTAATAATACTTTGCAATTTTTATATACTTATTTGTCATTTGGATGCCTTATTTTGTAAAAAGAAATTTGTTCAAAACTTTTTTGTTTTTATGTTGATTTATTTTATAGCATTCTCTTATATATTCTGGCTCTGAGTTATTTGCCAGATGAACTATTTGTCCTTTGTGTATATGTGTATGTATAAATATGAAATTGTAAGTACTTAATTTTACTCTACAGGCTGTATATTCCTTTAATATTATCTTTGATGAGAGGAAGTATAAGTCAAAGCTCTACTGTTTGTTATATAATCCGTCAAACAGTATTTTTCTTTTAGATGTGGTTTTGTAGAGTGGGGATGTTAGTTTGATAGCTGTTATTACATTTTTCCTAGAAGTAGAATCAACTGCTCTCTTTTTACATAAATACAGTGTGTATGAGATATGTATATATACATTACTTAAAATTTATTGTTTTAACCATTTTAAAGCACACAACTCAGTGTTTGCTAATAATCTGACAATGTTGTGCAACCATTAATACTATCTAATTCTAGTCCATTTTTAACAGCATCCCTTTCTAAATTCCATGTTTATTAAGCAGTCACTTCCCCTCTTTCCTTCACATGTTTATACTTACAGCAGTTTTATCCTTAACAGCCACAATTTGAGTCAACTAATGTGTCTTTCCAAGGTGAATAAATAAATAAAGTGTGGTACATCCAGACAATGGAATAGTAGCCAATATGAAAAAGAGATGAGCTACCGAGACAAGAAAAGACACAGAGGAACCTTAAATGCATATTACTAAGTGAAATAAGCCAACCTAAAATGACTGCATACTGTATAATTTAAACTACATGACAGTGTAGAGAAGATAAACATGGAGATAGTCAAAAGCTCAGTGGTTGTCAGGGGTTTGGGAAAAGAAAAATGAAAAGGCATAGAGAATTTCTAGGACAGTAAAGGTATTCTCTGTTTCACTACAGTGATAGATACATGTCATTATACATTTGTCAAAAGCAATAAACTCTAATGTGAAATCTGTTTCATAATAATGTGACAATGTTGGCTTTCTGACAATAAGAAATAAACCACATTGATATGTCCATGGTGGTGAAGGCTGTATATGGGGGAAAGTTTGGGGCGGGAGAGATGTGGGAACTCTTTGTATTTCCTTTCCACTCAGTTTTGCTGTGATCCTCAATTGTTATTGTAAAAGTCTTAATTAAAAAATAAATTATAGAAAAAAATTTCAAGTTAATAAAAAGAACAAAAAGAAAACATTTACTAAGTCAATAAAAATTAAAAAACCCAAACCAGCAAAATCCACATTAAAGAAAGACAAGATAGATATTTATACATATATTTATACACATCAAATTTCAAGTACTTTATTTTACTCTGCAGATTGTATTTATATTATTTTAATGTTGTCTTAGATGAGAGGAAGTACAAGTCATAGCTCTACTCTTTGTTATATAAGCCCTCAAACAGTACCTTTTTTTCAGATGTTGTGGTTTTTTAGAGTGGGGATGTTAGCTTGATACCTGTTATTACACTTTTGCAAAAAAGTGATCACATTCACGATTAAGAATTAACTCCAAATGCAGGTTTTCATAAGAAAAAAAAACCCTATAACAAATAAGAAAAATGGTTAAAGTAATTAATAGACATTTCAGAAACTGGGAAAATACTTGAATGACAACATTAATGGCAGAAAAAGTGTCATTTAAGGTCAAAAGCATTAAGTGAGAAAGATGAACCCAGATGACATTTTGTAATAATAAAAGGTATAATTTAGGAAAAAGTATAAGAGCCATAAATCATTTTATATAGAAAAATAATAGTAGTAACACATAAAAAGCAAATATTCCTAGAAATACACTGAAGACCTGACAAAAAATAATTACAGCCAACGAATTTTAAATATTTTTTTTTTTTGAGTTGGAGTCTCACTCGGTCACCCAGATGGGAGTGCAGTGGCCGCTCCCGACCACCGCAGCCTCGACCCGCTGGGCTCCGGCGATCCTTCCACCTCAGCCTTCCGAGTAGCCGGAATTACAGGCATGCGCTACCACGCCCGGCTGATTTTTTGATTTATTGGAGAGATGAGGTCTCGCTGCCCAGGCGGGTCTCGAACCCGCGGGCTCAGGCAATCCACTCACCTCAGCCTCCCAAAGGCGCGGGATTACAGGCTGAGCCATTCTCAGAACTTGACGTGGTCAGTTAAAATATAAGTAAGGACAGTGAGGATATTAACAACAAAATCAACCTCAGCCCGTTGGAGACCATTTCCTTTGACTAAACCAAATGCTACACTTTTCTGGTGCTTTTGGCACCTATTCTCCTATTACTAATTTTATTTGTCAATTTAGTACATGGAGCATTCTTAATTTATAGTAAGTCTTATCATCATTAATGATAATTTTGAAATCGGTGATGGCCTATACACTGTGATTCTGATTTTGTTGGTCATTTTACTTTCAAAGATCATGGCCTCTACTTTATCCCAGGCATCTACTCCAGTGGTTACTGTATCTCATCGTCATTATCTTTATCTCAAATTAGAATACTCTCCTTGCTAGCAAACCTACTTTCTTTCCAGGTTTTATTCTAGTACACAAACTACAAATCTCCTTTACACTCTTAAGGTTCTCAAATTCATTGATCTTAATACTTTTCATTTTTCATCTTCTATTTCCAATTCTTACTCTCTAATCATCCAAGTTAGAGTCCTTGAAATAAATGATAGTCATTCCTCTGCATATACTCTTGAATTTTGGATTCATCCTCAGTCTCATTTGAGAAAATCCCATTCTTTGTAAAACCCACACTTCTGCCTCTGCCTACCCACCCCCAAAACAATTGAACAGGAATGCAGAAATCAAACTAACCTTTTGTAATGCCTACTATGTCCAGGCATTGTTATAAGTACTTGATATATGTGAACTCATTTCGTACTATCAACAAACCTGTAAAGCATTTACTTACCATCCAGAGCCACTTCAGTTAAGAATGTAATGCAAACATACAAAGTAAAATATTTGCACAAATAATGTTACCAAACAATGCACAAACATAATTTGTTTTAATGGAGCAGCAGGGGAGGGAAAAATAGATTCCCTTCACCCTTCTCGGTTCTTTGCTTGAGTTATGAATTAGATTGATACTCTTGTTAATAAGGCAGATTAACAAGAGCAAAGCCATATTTAAGTACATGTGAGACAATGATAGACTGGATGATGAAGGTGACAGTTTCTTAAGTTACAGAAAGGAATAAGGGATTGGGGCATTTGTGGGATGGAGGAGACAAGTTATAGGAGGGTGAGGGAAGAAAATGTATGGTGAATAAATGTGGTCTTGTTATGCAAATAAAACATCTCTCAAGTAATAAAAGTTGTCTGGGAGCAGACTTCTTTCTGAGCTCTCTTTTACTAATGTAGATTTTCTTTATAGAACTAAATTTATTTTACAAAAGGGCAGCTTTTCAGAAATATTCCTGTGCCTGCAGTTTCTCAGAGTAACAAAGTATAACAAGTAATTATACTTTGGAGTGGAGTATCTGGTGCATTAAAGTCATATTTTGGGGTGGTAGGTAGTGAGTTTCAACATTGTCTTATATTTTAATAATAATGGTGGTGTGATTACATATGTATACTCTTTGCATATTAGTCTATAACAACAATTTATGATAGATATTCTAGTTAATTGCTATTGATATACCTTATGCAAAATAGCATGATTTCAGGAATGCAAGGTAGTAATATCAAGTAATATATTAATATAATGCATTACATCAATAACAAAAAAGAGAAGGTATTTACTTTTTTAATATATGCTCAAGGTCGGGTATTGTGGCTCAGCCTATAATCTAGTACTTTGGGAGGCCAAGGCAAGAGAATTGCTTGAGCCCTGGAATTAGAGACCAGCCTGGGTAACTTGGTGAGACATCATCCCTACAATAAATAAAAAATAAGCTGGGTGTGGTAGCTCATGCCTGTAGTTCCAGCTACTTAGAAGACTGAGGCGGAAGGATCGCCTGAGCTCACAGGTTGAGGCTGTGGTGGCCATGAGCCTGCCACTGCACTCCAGCCTGGGCAACAGAGTGAGACTCGAACTAAAAAAGAAAAAAAAAAAAAAAAAATACACACACACACACACACACACACACACACACGTATATTTCTGCAAAATATTTTGTGATTATAATATATAAATATACTCAAAAGGAATGACCAGATACAATTCAGCCCTAACTCATTTTTTCGATAACTTAATAAAATTGTATATTATAAATTTAATATATTTTCTCTTACTCTTACTTATGATAATAAATATTTAAGTAAAAGAGTTTAGAAGCAAGCTATATAAATATAGCTAAATATTTAATAAAAGGCCCTTTACAAAGTTCATATTAATGCAAAAAACCCTAGGGGTATTATATTAAATTTTAGGAACAAGAGAGGATAAGTCTTATCACCATTATATTTTAACACTGCTTGTCAGGTTTTAAGTAATAAAATTAGACAAGAAAAGAAAATAATTAGCAAACAGTATATCATAAAACAGGAGTTATGATTATTCGTATTTGGAGATAATATAATGATAAACACAATAAACCATTCTGTTTATAAATTAATTTGATAAAGTAACTTTATGGAACTTTTTTTTTCTATACTAACCATTTTGAGTTAGAAATAACATGGAAAAAATTTGTCACTTACAATAGTGCCCCAAAATGTAAAACACTTAGAAGTCATCAGCAAGAAGAGTTGTATTTATATGAAATATAGTATAAATTTTTATACTATAAGAGCTAAACCCATGGAAAGAGTTAACATAGCCCTTTGTGACAATTATTAGTCAAAATTTAACATATATATATTATACAGCTATAAAATGCAATGAGTTAGTTCTATATCAATTGTCCTACACAACTTATTTTTAATAGGTTTGTTGAGTCAATAAGTAAAATAAGAGAAATCAATATTAGGGATCAAGTCCATCCTTTATTGTTATGTTTTGCTATCATTTGTTTGTACAGGTTGCACTAGTCATTACTGCATCGAGATTAGTCAGTTGTTAACTAGGCAATTTAAGGTGGGAAATAATATACTTGAGAATAGAATAATTAAGATTACTACTGGCAATCATGTTTAATTTGTGTAGGAAAAATTGTTGAAGAAATGGTATCATCTCTGTGAAAGGTGGCTATGTAAGATGTATTAATATTTAAATGTAAATAATGAACTATTAATATTTAAAAGCAAATTTTGACCATTTTTATCAATAAATGAATATGATATCCTTAGAATAGTAGGAAATTTCACATATTTGTATGATAGTGATAAAAGGCATAGAAGAATAGACTGCCAGCTGTTAAACTTTCAGACTTGCTAACACCAGGAAGGAGAAAAGAGATAGAAAGGAAAGAATATAACTAAAAAAAAAAATTATTATCAATGAGGAAGGTTTTTATGGAATGTGTTTTCAGGTTTACCTGAGATTTAATTCTGATTTCCTTTGCTTTCTTGTTTGCATTATCCTTTAATCAGCCTTGTCCACTTTTGAATCTCATGCTGCTCCAATTTGGTCTGATTGCTTTCTACGAGGAATAATATCATCATTGAAAATAATTCTCAATTTCCTTGGCTCAATTTGTCAAAGTTCAAGATTTACTTGCATGTAGTTTTCTGCTTCAATTGCATAGAAACAATCATCTCTATTGCTATTACGATAGCTATTTTTGTTACAATTTGCTATTTCATGAATGTGTGAAATACCAAAGAAAGCTAGAATTATTACTGGTCTCTTTTGAGACTAAGTTCTGCAAAATATTTTGTGATTATAATTCTCCTTCCATAAAGCAAAGCACCAGGAATGCAATATATCACGTCCCCCAGCCATCAGTGTTGCGTTCCTGTTTCCTGTTTTTGTAGTTGAAGTTCATGAATAGCAAAAGATATTACATTTCACTATTCAATGATATTATTCTGCAATGATTATTCCAGCTGGGTATTAGAAACACTCTTAATTGCTCTTGTTGAGTTCCCAGAATTTCCATATCTCCCACTGAACCATCAGCTTTCATAAATCCCATTCTGTACTTCACCCAGTTTGCACTGATGTTCTCTAGAAGGTACTCCAGTGCCTTTATATCTCTTCACTTCTGAATTGTATCTTTATTTCAAGCAGCACTTTTATTTTCCCATAGATTCCTTTCTTATTTTCTGATAGTAAATTATACTTAAAAAAATTTTTTTAAGATGTGAGGTATAATTCAGGGTTAGGTATACAAATGTTCATTATGCAGGGAACCTTGTTGATAAGGTGTGCCTCCCCCCTGCCAGCACTTTCCAACCACTGACAATCTTTTCCTGATAGTATTATGATAATAGTTCTAGGTCTGCTTATGAGTGAGAACATGTGATACTCAATTCTTTGCTTCTTTTTTTTTTTAGTTATATTCTTTCCTTTAACTCAGTATTATAGACTCTAAGTGCATCCAAATTGCTGTGAAATTCATATTTTGTCCTTCTTTGTGGCTGTGTAATATTCCATTGTGTATATGTACCACATTTTTTAAATTCAGTCCTCTTTAGATGGACAGCATAGTTGGTGCCATGATTTTGCTATTGTGAACAAAGCTGCAATAAACATATGTGTGCAGATATATTTTTCATAGAGTGATTTGCATTCTTCCGGGTATATTCCCAGTAGGGGGATTGCGAGGTCATATGGAAGGTCGAGATTTTTAGATCTTTTAAGAATTGACAAACTGTTTTTCACAGTTTGTACTAGTCTACACTACTACCAACAGTGTAGAAGTGTTCCCTTTTCTCCACATCCTCTCCAGTATCTGTTGCATTTTGAGCTATATTGATAATGGCCATCCTGACTGGAGTTAGGTGATATCTAAGAGTGGCTTTAATTTGCATTTCTTTGATGACTAGTGAGGGTGAGCATTTTTTTTATGTATCTGTTGGCTGATTGTATGTCATCTTTTGAGAAGTGTCTATTCATATCTTTTGCTCACTTTGTAATGGGGCTATTTGTTGTTTTCTTTTCAGCATGCTTGAGTTCCTTGTAGATCCTAGATGTTAGGCCTTTGTCAGAAATACAGTTGGCAAATATTTTTTCCCAGTCTGTGGGATGTTTCCCCCACTCTTGATGGTTTCTTTGGCTTTGTAGAAGCTTGTCATTTTGCTGAGGTCCCACTTGTCTATCTTATCTCTTATGGCCTGAGCACTTGGGGTTTTGATGAGGAATTGGTTGCCAATTTCAATTTCCATAAGGGTGTCTCCTGCATTTTCTAAGGTTCTTATAGTTGAGGTTTTATGTTTAGGTCTTTGATTCATTTAGAGTTGATTTTTATGTAAGGTAGGGGGTCTTGTTTTAATCTTCTGCATGTGGTCAATCAGTTTTCCCAGCACCATTTACTGAATAGGTTCTCTTTTTCCCAGTGGTGGGTGGTAGAGGCTTTGTCAAAGATGAGTTGCTCAGAAATTGAAGTTTTAAGAAATACCCGTTTTAAACATATATGCACCCAACATAGGAGCACCAGCATTCATAAGGCAGCTTCTAGGTAAATTTGTGGTCTTATAGATGTTGAACCAGTTCTGCATCCCAGGGATGAAGCCTACTTGGTCATGGTGGATGATTTTCGAGATGTGTTGTTAGATCCAATTTGCTAGAATTTTGTTGAGAATTTTTGCATCTATGTTCATCAGGGGTATTGGTCTGTATTTCTCGTTCTTTGTTGGATCTTTACCTGGTTAGGGTATTAGTGTGATGTTAGCTTCATAAAATGATTTGGGGAGAGTTCTGTCATTCTCAATTGCCTGGAATACTTTCAATAAAATTGGTATCAGCTCTTCCTTGTATGTTTTGTACAATTCTGCTGGAAAGTTATCTGGTCCAGGTCTTTTATTTTGGCAGAATCTCAGGGTACAAAATAAACGTGCAAGACAGTCACATTCTTATACACCAACAAAAAGCAAGCAGAGAAACAAATAAAAAGTACACTCCTATTCACAATAACCACAAAAGCACACTCCTATTCATTTCAAAAAGTGAGTACCTCAGCATCTTCCTAAGCCTCAGCATCTTCCTAAGCAGAGAAGTGAAAGACCTTTTCAATGAAAACTGCAAAACATTACTAAAAGAAATTTTTAAAAAGACACAAACAAATGGAAAAATATTCCATATTCCATGCTCATGAATTGGAAGAATCAACATTGTTAAGATGTCTATCCTACCAGAGGCAATCTATAGATTCAATGCAATACCCATCAAATTACCAGTATCATTCTTCTCAGACTTGGCAACTACAATACAGAAATTTGTGTGTAAACAAAAACAACCATGAATACACAAAACAATCCTTAGAAAAAAGAAACAAAGTGTGAGATATCACACTTCCAGACTTTAAACTTTATTATAAGACTATAATCAAAAGAGCCTGGTACTGGCACAAGAATAGGCATATAGACCAATGGAACAGGATAGAAATTCCAGAAGCTAAACCTCAATTTCTCAACAAAATCATCTTTAACAAACTCTCCACCAATGACCACTGAGGAGGGAAAAACATATTCAGTAAGTGGCACTGGAAAAACTGGCTGACCACATGCAGAAGATTGAAACAGGACCCCTACCTATCACCGTACACAAAAATCAACTCTAAATGAATCAAAGATCTCAATGTAAAACCTCAAACTACAAGAATCTTAGAAAACATAGGAGACACTTTTTACAGGAATTGGAATAGGCAATCAGTTCCTGATCAAAACCCCAAATGCCTGTGCCATAAGAGATACGAAAGACAAATAGGATTTCATCAGACTGAAAAGCTTCTGCAAAGCAAAAAAACCATCAAGAGTGGGGGGACAGCCCACATAATGTGAGAAAATATTTGCCAACTGTATATTTGATTAAGGCCTAACATCCAGGATCTACAAGGAACTCAAACATGTTGAAAGGAAACAAACAAAAGCAGCCCTATTAAAAAGTGGGCAAAAAGACACAAATAGACACTTCTCAAAAGAAGATATACGAGCTGCCAACAGAAGCATTTTTAAAAAGCTCAGCCTCAGTAGTTAGCAAAGAAATGAAAAGCAAGACTACACTGAGATATAACCTAACTCCAGTCAGGTTGGCCATCATCAATAACTCAAAAAACAACAAATATTAGAAAGGATGCGGGGAAAGGGAACACTTCTATACTGGTGGTGGGAGTGTAAATTTGTAAAACCTCTGTGGAAAACAATGTGGTGATTTCTAAATTATTTAAAAATTGACCTTACATATGACCCAGCGATCTCCCTTCTGAGAATATCATTCTACAAAAAAGATACCTGCACACACATGTTTATTGCAGCACTATTCACAATAGCAAAATCATGGCACCAAACATGCTCCCAACTGAAAGTGGATTGTATAAAAAAATATGTTACATATACATGATGAGATATTATGTAGCCATACCGGAGGACAAAATTATAGACTTTGCAGCAACTTGGATGGATTTAGAATCTATCTTACTCAGTGATCTGTCACAGAAACAAAGAACAAAGTACCACATGTTCTCACTCATAAGTGAACCCTGAACATTTCTAATAATATTAATACTATAAGAAAGGAATTGGCTAGTAGTGGGACACTTCCTGGGAAGGGAGTGAGGAGGAGCACATAACATCAACAAGGGTACCTGATCTCAAACCAGGCGAAGTGGGGACCAAAGGGAGGCCCTAACTTCATCTGTACGATGACCACTTATGTACCTAATTCTGAATTGTACCCCACATCTTTAAAATTTTCAAAAAGGTCAAACCAGACACAACATTCTCTTAAGTCAAAGCTTAATCCAAAGCAAGACTATAACTCCCTTCAACTCTGTGCAGGCAGAGAGGTAAAGGAGCTGTGAAGAAAAAGTTAGAAGCTAACAAAGGTTGATTCATGAGGTTTAAGGAAAGAAGCCATCTTCCTACCGTAAAAGTACAAGGTGAAGTAGCAAGGGCTCATGTATAATAGAAGCTGCAACAAGTTATCTAGCTAAGTGTTGAACAACAGATGGAACAACAGATTTTCAGGGTATTCAGAACATCCTTAATTGGAAGAAGTCATCTAGGACTTTAATAGAGGAGAAGTCAATGTCTGACTCCAAAACTTCAAAGAATAGGCTGCTTTTCTGTTAACGGCTAATGCTGTTAGTGACCTTATGTTAAAGTCAATGTTCATTTGCCATTCTGAAAATACTAAGGCCTTTAGAAATTATTCTGCATCTGTTCTGCTTGCACTTTACAACTGAAACAGCAAAGCCTGTATGTCAGCACATCTGCTGCAACATGGTTTACTGAATATTTTAAGTTCATTGTTGAGACCTGTTGTTGAGACCCATTGTTCAGAAAAAAAAATTCTTTCAAAATATTACTGCTCATTGACAATGCACCTAGTCATTCAAAAAATCTGATGGATCAGAGATAAATGATGTTTGCATGCCTGCTAATAGCATCCATTCTGCAACCCATGGATCAAGAAATAATGTTCTCTTTCTATTCTTATTATTCAAGAAATATGTTTCATAAAATTATGAAAGAAATACATTGCATAGTATAGATGCCTTTGTAGTGATTCCTCTGATGGAGCTGGATGAAGTTGAGGTCCTTCAGGAAAGAATTCATTATTCAACCTTCTATGAAGAACATATGTGATTCATGGGAAAAGATCAAAATATTAACATTAACAGAAATTTATTATTATTATTATTATTGAGGTTTGGGGTACAAGTGAAAGTTTGCTACAAAAGTAGGCTGCAAGCAGGTGAAGTTTCGGCATCCCACTGGCCCTCTGTTCCCCTTGTAGTGGACCAGGTATCCTTTGTGTTGTTATGTTCCCCCCTCTCTTCCTCCCTCCCCTAACAGTACCCAGTAGCTGCAATCACACTCTTGTGGTAGTGTGACTAGTATTCAGAGCCTTCTTATAAGTGAGAACATATGGTATTCATTTGTTTCTGTGAGAGTTCACTTAGTATGATGGTCTCCAACTGCATCCAAGTTGTTATGAAGGCCATGATATTGTTCTTCTTTATGGCTGCATAGTATTCCATCATGCATATATACCAGTCCACTTTTGGTGGGTATCTGCGTTGGTTCCATGTTTTTGCTACTGTAAATAGTGAGGCAATAAACATGTGTGTGCAGGTATCTTTTTGATAAAACAATTTATGTTCCTTTGGGAACCTTTCCAAGAGTGGGATTGCTGGATTGTATGGAAGCTCAATTTTTAGTTCTTTTAAAAGTAGCTACACTGCTTTCCATAGAAGTTGAGCTATCTTACATTCCCACCAACAGTGCAGAAGTGTCCCTTTTATCAGTGTCTGCATCAGCACCTGTTTTTTTTTTTTTTTTTTACTTATTAATGATAGTCATCCTTACTGGTATGAGGTGGTATCTCATTGTAGTTTTGATTAGCATTTTTCTGATGATTAGTTAGTCTGAGAATTTTTTCATATGTTTGTTCGCTACTTGTATGTCTTCCTTGAAAAGTGTCTGTTTATGTCTTTTGCCCACTTTTTAATTTGTTGTTGCTGTTTTGTTTTGTTTTCCTTTCAGTTTATTTGAGTTCCTTGTAGATCTTGGATGTCAAGCCTTTGTCAGATGCATAGCTTGCAAATATTTTTTCCCATTCTCTGAGTTGTCTTTTTACTCTCTTTATAGTTTCTTTTGCTGTGCACTTTTCTGTTTGATAAGGTCCCACTTGTCTATCTTATCTTTTGTCATACTTGCTTCTGAGAACTTGATCATGAATTAATTACCTACTCTAACATCCAGAAGTGTGCTCCCTATATTTTCTTCTAATATTTTTACAGTTTGAGGTTTTATATTTAATTCCTTGATCCATTTCTAGTTGATTTTCATATATGGTGGCAGGTGGGGTCATTCTGAATGACTAGCCAGTTTTCCTTAGCACCATTTGTTAATATGGTTTCTTTTCCCCAATGTTTATTATTGATGGGTTTGTTGAATATGAGTTGGTTGAGGGACCATGCTTTTATTTCTGGCATCTCTGTGTTGATCCACTAGTCTATATGCCTATTCCTATACCAGTGCCATGCTGTCTTGGTTACTATAACCTTGTAATAGATTTCAATAACTGGAAGTGTGATACCTCTAGCTTTGTTCCTTTTGCTGAGGTTTCCTTTTTCTTCCATATGTATTTCGGTATTGTCATTTTTAGATCTGTGAAGAATATTGCTGACAATTTGATGGGTTTTGCATTGCATCTGTAGATTGCCTTGGGTAAGATGGACATCTTGACAATATTGATTCTTCCAATTTATGGACATGGATTATTTTCCATTTGTTTGTATCATCATTAATTTCTTTGAGTAGCGTTTTGTTGCTTTCACTTCTCTGTTTAGGTGTATACCAAGATATTTCATTTTTTGGAGCTATTATGAATGGAATTTGTTTTTTTGTTTTTTTGTTTTTTTTGAGTTGGAGTCTCACTCTGTCGCCCAGACTGGAGTGCAGTGGCCGCTCCCAGCCACCACAGCCTCGACCTGCTGGGTTCCGGTGATCCTTCCACCTCAGCCTTCCGAGTAGCCAGAAATACAGGCACGCGCTATGACGCCCAGCTGATTTTTTTTTTACTTATTGTAGAGATGAGGTCTCCCTGCAGGCGGGTCTCGAACCCGCAGGTTCAGGCCATCCACTCACCTCAGCCTCCCAAAGGTGCGGGATTACAGGCTGAGCCACCGAGCCCGGCGGAATTGTTTTTTTATTTGGTTCTCAGTCTGCCTATTGTTGATGTATAGAAATACAACTATCTTTTGCATGCTGATTTTGTATCCTGAAATTTCATCAAAGTTGTTTTTTCAGTGTGAGCCGATTTTTGACCAACTCTCTAGGGATTTCTAGGTACAGAATCATATCATCCACAAACAGGGATAACTTAACTTCCTCTTTTCCTATTTGTATACCTACTGATTTCCTTCTCTTGCCTGATTTCTCTGACTAGAACTTTCCAATACTATGTTGATTAGGAGGAGAAAGAGTTTGCATCCTTGTCTTGTTTCCATTCACTGGGGGAATGTTTCCAGCTTCTACTCATTAAGCACAATGTTGGATGCAAGGTTGTTTCTTCTGTTGTTGTTATAGATGACATATTATTTTAAGGAATGTTACTCAATGCATAGGTGCATGAGAGTTTTATCAAGAATAGGTGTTGGATTTTATCTAATGCTTTTTCTCCATCTAATGATATAATCATGTGGTTCATGGTTTTACACCTGACTAACAGAAATGTGGAAGAAGTGGATTCTGACATTCTTTCAACAATTTCCCACAGCCACCACAAACTTCAGCAACCACCACTCTGATCAATCAGCAGCCATCAACATCAAGGCAAGATCCTCCACCAGTAAAAAGACAATAGTGAGTTTTACCTATAATGCATATTCAAATATGTATTCAAAATATATATTTTATATGTATTCACTTATAAAGCTGTCTCATATAGATGATTCAGAAATAAATTTATATTTTGAGTAACTTGCTAAAGTTTATATTTTGAATAACTTGCTGAAGTTTATATTTTGAATAACTTGCTAAAGACCTAGATGATTGCTAGCATTTGTTAGCAATAAAGTATTTTTAAATTAGGGAATGTATATTTTGTTTAGACATAAAGCTACTGCGCATTTAATAGACTAAAGTATGGTATACATATAACTTTTGTAGTCACTGGGAAACTGAAAAAAAATTGTGTAAGTTGTTTTATTACAGTAGTCACTTTATTGTGTTGGTCTAGAATCCAGTCTACAATATCTCCGAGGTATGTATGCCTATATCTAAAAATATAGGCATGACAAATATATTAATATCTATCACATTACATTTATTTTTCTAGTCACCTATTAATGGATGCTTAGGTTTTTTCCATATTCTGACTATGGTGAATAATGCTGTGGTGAAAATGAGAGTGCAGATATCTCTTTGAGATCATGATTTTATTTCCTTTGGATACATGCCCAGCAGTAAAATTGCTGAATATTATATTAGTTTTTTTATTTTTATTGAGAAACCACCGTGATTATTCATATGGATGGTTCAATTTACAGTCCCACCAACAGTGTGCAAAAATTTTTTCTATACATTTTTGCCAAAAAATGTCTTTTGTTTTTCTAAATCCTTTCCAAGAGTAGAGATGTAATATCTCATTGTGGTTTTGATTTGCATTTTTCTGATAATTTATGCAAATGATTTTCCCATTCCAGTAGTATGGACATTTTAGCAATATTAATTTCCTAAACAACAACCATGAGACATATTTACATTTATTTGTGTCCATGTCAATTAATGTTTTATGCTTTTTACTGCACAGATCTTTCAACTTCTTAGGTAAATTTGTTACTACATATTTTATTATATTTATTGTTACTGAGAATGAAATTATTTAAAAAAATTTTTCCAGACAGTTTGTTTTTAGTGTATAAAAACACAACTGGTTTAGAGATACTAATTTTTTATCCTGCAACTTTACTGAATTTGTTTTATTGTTTTACTACCAGTTTTGGATTGGAGTTTTTAGGATTTTCTATATATAAGATTATGCTGTCTGCAAACAGATACAATATTATGTCTCCTTTTCAATTTGGCTGTCTTTTATTTCTGCTTTTATTTTTTTATTTTTTGAGTTGGAGTCTCACTTGGTTGCCCAGACTGGAGTGCAGTGGCTGCTCCAGGCCACCGCAGCCTCGCCTGCTGGGCTCCAATGATCCTTCCGCCTCAGCCTTCTGAATAGCCGTAATTATAGGCATGCGCTACCACGCCCGGCTGATTTTTTGATTTATTGTAGAGATGAGGTCTTGCTGCCCAGGCAGGTCTCGAACCCATGGGTTCAGGCAATCCACTCACCTCAGCCTCCCAAAGGCGCAGGATTATAGGCTGAGCCACCGAACCCGGCTTCTGCTCTTTGCTTACTTGCTCTGACTAGAACTTTCAGTGCTATGTTGAATGGAAGTGGCAAGAGGAGGCATCTTGTTCTCGAGCTTAGAGAAAATAATTTCAACTCTCACCTTTGAGTATTATACTAGCTGTGGTATTGTCATGTTTGACCTTTATTATGCTTATGTACATTTTTTATGTTCCTAATTTATTGAGAATTTTATCATGAAAACACTTTGAATTTGTTACGTTTTTATGCACGTATTGAGATGATAATACGATTTTCATTTTTTATACTGCTAATGTGGTATAGTACATCTAATAATTTGTGTATGTTGAACTATCTTTGCATACCATTTGTCATTAATCATGATGAATGATCCTTTTAATAGTCTATTAAATTTGGTTTGCTAGTATTTTGCTCTTTCTATGAAGTTGGAGCTTATTTAGCTCTTTTTCTAATTGCTTGAGGTATATTATTATGTTGTTTATTTATTTACTCATTTTTTTTTTTTAGTTGGAGTCTCACTCGGTCACCCAGACTGGAGTGCAGTGGCCGCTCCCAGCCACCGCAACCTCAACCTGCTGGGCTCTGGTGATCCTTCCTCCTTAGCCTTCCCAGTAGTCGGAATTACAGGTATGCGCTACCACGCCTGGTTGATTTTTTGATTTATTGTAGAAATGAGGTCTTGCTGCCCAGGTGGGTCTCAAACCTGCGGGTTCAGGCAATCCACTCACCTCAGCCTCCCAAAGGCGCAGGATTACAGGCTGAGCCACTGAGCCCGGCTTATGTTGTTTATTTTTATCTTTCTTTATATAGCTATAAACTTTCATTTTATGAATTATTTTGCTGCAGTCCATAAGTTTTGATATATTGTGTTTCCATTTTCCTTTGTCTCAAACTATTTTTTAATTTTTAAACATTTTTTTATTTGACTCATTGGTTGTTTAGGTATATTTTGTTGAGTTTCACCTGTTTGTGAATTTTCCAATTGTACTCATTAATTTCTAGTTATATATCATTGTGGTAAGAAAGAGATACTTGATATGATATCTTACTTTTTAAATTTGTTTAAATTATAACCTAACACGTGGTCTGTCTTGGAGAATGCTCTTGTGTGTTTCAGAATAATTGTACTCTGCTGCTGTTGGTAAAACCTTCAGTACATGTCTACTTGTTCAATAATGTTGCTCACTCTTTCCTTACTGATTTTCTGCCTGGATAATCTATCTATTGTTGAAGAAATACATTAAATACTTGGCTATTATTGTTTATAGTATTTGTTTGCTTTTAGTTTTAGTAATATTTATTTTACATATTCAGGGACTCCATTATTGTATATGCATGAATTCATAATTGTTATGTCCTCTTAATGAATTGACCTCTTTATCATTATATAATTATATTCTTATTGTATTATGTGACAATGTTTTACCTAAAGTCTATGCTGTCTGAGATACATAGCCACTCCTGCTCTTTTATTTGTACCATTTGCATAGAATATATTTTTCCATGCCTTTATTTTTAATCTAGGAATGGTCTCAAAAGTAATGTGTGCCTCTTGTAGCTGATTCTTGTTTTTTTATAGATATATTCAGTCACTTTATTTCTTTTGATTGAATAATTTAATCTATTTACATTTAAAGTGATTATAGGTAAAACTTACTATTGTCATTTTGTGAATTGTTTTCTAGTTCCTTTGGTTTTTCCTTTTTCTTTCTTTTTTATGTTTTGATGACATTTTGGTAATGGAATAGTTTGATAACTTTTGTGTATGCACTATGTATTTTCTTTCTGTAATTACCCTAAGGCTTACATAAGCATCTTGTAGTAATAGTCTATTTTAAGGAGATAAGAATTAAACTTTGCCAGGCTTGGTGGCTCAGCCTGTAATCCTGCACCTTTGGGAGGCTGAGGTGAGTGGATTGCCTGAGCCTGCGGGTTCGAGACCCACCTGGGCAGCAAGACCTCATCTCTACAATAAATCAAAAAAAATCATCCGGGTGTGGTAGCGCATGCTTGTAATTCCAGCTACCTGGAAGGCTGAGGCAAAAGGATTGCCGGAGGCCGGGAGTGGTCACTGCACTCCAGTCTGGGCGACAGAGTGAGACCCCAACTCAAAAAAAAAAAAAGACAAAAACTTTGACAACATACAAATACTATACACCCCTTTATAATCTTATCTTATCGATGTAACAAACTACATTTCTAAAAAATGTAGTTATTAACAAATTGTTGTATTATGGTTATTTTTAATACTTTTGCCTCTTGCATTTTTATACTAAAGTTGAAAATGATTTATGCACCACTGTCATTACAGTATCAGAGCATTCTAGACTCTAATTTTTATATTATTGAACTCTATACTTACCTTTACCAATGAGTTTTATAACTGCACACATTTTCATGTTGCTAATTAGTATCTTTTGGTTTCAACTTGAGAAACTCACTTCATCATATCTTTTTTTTTTTTTGAGTTGGAGTCTCACTCTGTCGCCCAGACTGGAGTGCAGTGGCCACTCCCGGCCACTGCAGCCTCGCCTGCTGGGCTCCGGTGATCCTTCTGCCTCAGCCTTCCAAGCAGCCGGAATTACAGGCATGCGCTACCACGCCCGACTGATATTTTGATTTATTGTAGAGATGAGGTCTTGCTGCCCAGGCGGGTCTTGAACCCGCGGGCTCAGGCAATCCACTCAGCTCAGCCTCCCAAAGACGTGGGATTACAGGCTGAGCCACCCAGCCCGGCTTCATCATATCTTATAAGGTAGTTTTAGCAGTGATGAACTCCCTTAGTTTTTATTTATTTGAAAGAAATCTTTATCTTCTCTTCATTTCTGAAGAATAGTTTTACTAGAAATAGTATTCTTGTATAATTTTTTTTCCTTTCAACACTTTAAATTCATTTTCCCACTTTTTCTTGTCCTGAAAGTTTTTGCTAAGAATATGCTGATAGTTCTCTGGGAGTTTCCTTTGATGAGATGAAGCATTTTTTCTTGCTGCTTTCCTAATTTTTCCTCTTTCATGTTTGATAATTTGACTATAGAGTTTTTCAGAAAAAATTGTTTAAATGCTCAGCCCACTTGGGATTCATGGGTATCATGGATTTGAACGTTTAATTTCAGTTCCAGTTTTGGAAAATTTTCCATCATTACCTTTTAAAGTAAGATTTCTGTCTTTTTTTTTCTCTACTCTTTCTGAAATTTCTATATATGTATATTGGTTTACATCATGTGCCATAAATCAGGCAGGATTTCTTCACTGTTTTTCATTCAATGTTTTTTTTTTCTTTTTTGCTTCTCTAAATGTATCATTTCAAATGAACTGCCTTCAAGTTTGTTGAGTTTTTTTCTTTTGTTGAAACTCTATTAATTTTTTTCAATTTAGTCTTTGGATTGTTTAATTTCCAGATTCTATTTATTTATTTAGTTAGTTAGTTGGAGTCTCACTCTGTCACCCAGGTTGGAGTTCAGTGGCAGGCTCCCGGCCACCGCAACTACCACCTGCTGGGCTCTGGCTATCCTCTATCCTTCAGCTTCAGCCTTCCAAGCACCATTCCTGGTTAATTTTTTGATTTATTGTAGATAAATCCTTGTTACCCAGGCTGGTCGAACGTGCGGGCTCAGGCAATCCTCTCGCCTCAGTGCTGGGATTATAGGCTTGAGCCACTGCACCTGGCCTATTGAGTTATTTTTTTGTTTTCTATTTTTAATTAAAACTTTTATTTTGTTTATGTATTATTTTCCTAATTTTTTTTAGGTTTCTGTATTCTTTTGTAGCTCTTTCAACTTCTTCAAGATGATTGTTTTGAATTATTTGCCAAGACGTTTATGAATTTCAATTTCTTTTTATTTACTTGAGCGTTTTAAAAAAATAATTTCCTTTAGAGATTTCATGTTTGCCTAATTTTTAATGATCTATATAGCTTTGCATCCGTGTCTGTGCATTTGAAGGAGCAG
Organism: Carlito syrichta; assembly: GCF_000164805.1. Taxonomy (NCBI): domain Eukaryota; kingdom Metazoa; phylum Chordata; class Mammalia; order Primates; family Tarsiidae; genus Carlito; species Carlito syrichta. The sequence continues at coordinate 92,224 of NW_007255712.1, forward strand.
ACTTCTCTTCCTGTCTTTACAGACTTGCTTTTGCATGTAAAGACCTCTCCCAGCTGATGGGATCACAGTCAGGTGGGAATGGAGCCAGGCCCTGCCGCAATGCTGGGTTCACAGTTGAGTTTATGGTTGGCAGGCCTGTTACCAGGGCCTTGATTGGTTGTGGTTCCACTAGTCCTGTGGGCAGACAGAACTGCCACCAGACCAAGTTAGAGCTGGGTCATGGAACTGCTTCAGGGACCACAGTTATGTTCAAGATCAGCAGGTTTTGTTACGGGGTGGATGGGGTTTAGCTCCTCCCAAGGCCCTTGGAGAAAATGGCTGATGGGAGCACAGTGAACAACTGGGGCTCTACTTAAGTCCACAGTGAGACAGTGCTGCTTCCAGTCCACAGCCAGAACTATAGTCAGTTGGTCTGCCTGCTGTGTAGGAGCCTACCTTCTCATAGAGGCACTCCTCGGTCTTGGGCCTAACCAGTAAATCATACTGGTACTTGGATTCCAAAACTCTCACAGTCACATTTGTTGATGGCTGCTGCCAAATATTTGTTTCTGTTGGAGGACCCAAGCTTGTGACCTCCTTTTCTGCCATCTTGATTATCACTCACTTTTTAAATTTTTGTTTTATTCAATCTGTTTCCTTTTGTAACCTCCACTTAAAATGTTTTTCTTTGCATTTCTTGCCTTGTTTCATTGTTTTCATTATATCTTTGTAAGAGACAGTTTGACTTCCTGATCCACCGATAGTAAAATAACCATATTTAAATCTGTAACATATCAATGAACTTTGCATCACACTTTTAATTACTTGACACTTAATCAACATTAGGTCATAAGTTGGCAATATGACTATGAATGGTCTGAATGCTATTCTATAGTAGATGTGATGTATTTAAATATCCTTTAAATTTCATTGCCCCTCCTTGTCAGACAATAATAATTTCCTGCTCCACAAATGTCAAACTTGGTCATGCAACTGACTTTATCCTATAAAATGTGAATAAAAGTAGCATGTTCCATTTCTTGGACAAATCTTTAGGAGTCATATTTTCTTTCTCTTTGCAATATTATCTGCATATCCCAGATAGAAGCTCTGCCTTTATCCTAATTAAAGATTTTTAGTAAAACTATAGACTTGTAAAGGACATGAAATACAAGCAAGAGCATTGCTTTGCTATAAGAGTTTGAGATTTTTGTGAGCTGTTTGTTACTGTAGCAAATCTTAACTGACACAGTAGCCTTATCATTAGCCAAACTTTCTTTTCATATTTATTATAATCTTGCATTTGAAAATCATCAGAATCTTTCATCACCCTTTTATTTTCATAGGATTCAAGGATTACACAAATTAATTATCAAAGCTAATTACAGCAGAGCATTATTTCTGAAAATTTATAGTGATGTTTCTTGAGAGAAAATGTAACTTGTTAGAACGAAGGTTTAGTGTTTTCATTAAATAAGCTAGTCTTTTATTAAATAAACCAACAAACGTTTTACCTCAATGTTTCTCTTTATAATTTGGAAAATGCCTTGTCCTGTGAATTTCTTATGGAATTCTTACTTGTTGTACCACTGCCATTTGGTAAAAATAAGGAGACCAAGTAAATATTTTACCTGAACACTAAAATTATTGTTTCATCTTCCCAGATATTTTATTCCAAGATATAAATGTATATGTATATATTTATATGCATATAGTCACATGTATATATTTAACATTATGAACAAACACCAATTTTTTTTTTCTTTTTTTTGGTTTCTTGGGCAATACTCCAAACACTGACTTAAACTTAGAATGCATTGTCTTATTTTGTTTTTACAGCAACTGTATTAGCCCGTTTACTTTTTAGGAAAAAAAAATTACCACTAGATTCCAAATCAACTTTTCTCTGCTTCCTTGAGACTAGGACTTAACTAACTGGCTATCCATATTCCTGTGCTAAAAGCCTTCTACTGGGTTTTAAAAATAAAAGACACTAAAGGAATATTGAATAACAATAAAAAGAGACAAGATAATTTCTTAAATTGGTTGGTTCTTCTTATTCACAATGAGTTAGTAGTGGTAGTTGATTCCAGTCTCAAGATTCTTTCAACACTCAAAGAAAAAGACTCACTGAATCAACTAAATGGTTTTATCAGCCTTTGGGTAGTGTGCCCTACAAAGTCTGAATCACTGCTCCCTCATTCTGGCACTTTTCAGATTCCCAGAATCCCAAACTCTTCTTTTCTTTCCTCTGTGTTCTATTAAAGTATAACATATAGAAAAGTGACATGCTATATATAGTAAATAAGGTTGGTGCTCACTGAATTATTATTATTATTATTTTGAGTTGGAGTCTCACTCTGTCACGCAGGGTGGAGTGCAGTGGCACGCTCCCGGCCACTGCAGCCTCGACTTGCTGGGCTCCAGCGATCCTTCCGCCTCTGCCTTCCAAATAGCTGGAACTACAAGCGTGCACTATCACACCTGGCTAATTTTTTGATTTATTGTAGAGATGAGGTTTCACCAGTTTGCCCAGGAGGGTCTCGAACTGTGAACTCAGGCAATCCACTCACCTCAGCCTCCCAAAGCACTGAGATTACAGGTTGAACCATCGAGCCCGGCTGGTGCTCACTGAATTTTCACAGAGTGAATACTAGTGTAACCAGCTTTACACTCAAGAGACAATGTTATTGGTGACCTGAAATGCCTTTATTTTCTTCTTCCTGTGACTGTTTTCCACCCAGGGTAACCACTCTTCAGATCTTTTACAGCATAAATTTTTTTTTTCTATTTTTTGTACTTTATGCAAGAGAATCTTTTTAACAGTCCACATGTATCTTGTTTTAAGCAGAGAAATTATGTAGTAGTGTGTGCATATATACATATGTATATGTATATATATAACATGTTTATATATGTACATGTGGCTTATTGCAAGAAATTGGCTTACATAATGGTGAAGACTAGCTAAAATCCTTAGGTGAAGTTGTTAGGGAGGGCAAATCAGAATCCCAGACATGAGAGTCAGTCTGCCAGCAGAATCTCTTCTTCAGGAAAGACTTAGTTCTGTTTTAAAGAACTTTTTACTGATTGAATCAGACCATATTCAGATTATCCAGCTTAAAGTTAAATAATTAGAGACTTCAATAACAACTACAAAATACCTTCACAGCAACACATATATTCATGTTTGATTCAATACTGAGGATAACAGCCTAGCTAAATTGGCACATAAAATTGATCACCACATTCTGGTTTCTGAATTTTTTTTATTTACTCAGCATTATATGTGCAAAATGTATTTCTTTTGCTATGTTTTCTTTCATTTCATTTGATTTCATTACTGTAAAATATTTTTAATGTGACTATAGCCCAATTTTTTTATTCCATCCTATTTTCATTGGGCATTTGGGTAGGTTTCAATTTCTACTGCTGGGAACAATTTACTGCATGCCTTTTGGTTACTAGCTAAATGCCTGTCTCTTGGAATGCACCTAAGAGTGTTGTCGTTGAGAGACAGGTTCTGTATATTTCCAACTGCTTTGCAAAGTACTTGTATCAATTTATATTCCCAATAACAGGATATTAAAGTTCTTACTTTTATATATTTTCATCAACATGTTATATTTTATCCACATATATATGGTCATCAGGTGTGTGTGGTGTGAGTGTGTGTGTATTTGTGTGTCTCATTTTGGTCACAATTTGCCATTTCCTGATGACTAATGAAGTCAGTAGTGTTTTTGGCCATTTTGACTCTATTTTTAAAGTGTCTGTGAGAGTCCATTGTTTGTTTTTCTACTGGGCTTACCACTAACAGTTTATCTTATTTAATAGTAATAGTTTTTTTGTTTTTTTTTTCAGTTGGAGTCTCACTCCGTCACCCAGGCTGGAGTGCAGTGGCATGCTCATGGCCACCCTGGTGTTGACCTGCTGGATTCTAGTGATCCTTCCGCCTCAGTTTTCCAAGTAGCCAGAACTACAGGTGTGTGCTACCATCCCAGGCTAATTTTTTTATTTATTGTAGAGAGAAGATCTCGCCAAGGCTGGTCTCGAACACACAGACTCAGGCAATCCATACACCTTGGCCTCCCAAAGTGCTGGGATTACAGACTACATAGTAAGTTTTTATACCTTCTGGATATGAGTTGGTTTTGTCAGATAAACTTCCATCTAGCTAGCTAACTAAATACAGAAAATGTATTTATCTATTTACTGATCATCTATTTTTCTATCTACTATCTGTTTATGTGCTATAGTAAATATTTTTCTTCTTGCTATGAGTTGCATTTTTATTTTCTATTGAATAAAGAAAAGTTGATTATTTCAATGTAAATCAATGGATTACTCTGTCTTTTACAGTTAGTGGCTTTTGTGTCATGTCAAATTATTTTTTTGCCTATGTCAAGGTTATTAAGATGTCCTCTAAAAAATATTCATTTCTAAAATTTTGAATTTAGGTGCACTCCATCAGAAATTCATTTTTATGGTTAAGATAAATCTTTGATAGATCATATCAGTAATATTTTTGTTTATTAGGTATTTACTTGTCCAAATATCAGTTATTAAAAAGCAAATAAACATTTGTTTTCTGATGTGCTGTTTTCAGAGAATGTTTTTGCTCTTCTGTTTAGATTGTTATTTTCCTATTCTATGCAGTTACTATCCATATGCCACGCTGGGACTCAAGCAAAGGAATGCTCAGCCCACCACTACCATCATAGGAGGTTAAAGGCTGGCCTACCTGGTATCCCAATCTTCAGTAACACTTCACCACAACCTCTACTAATCATTGCACCCTAAGCCACTGAGAAAAATCACATACCACTGATGCTGTTTAGAGGCAAATAAATTATACAAAGACTACATTACTTCCTGCATTCCAAATAAAAAACAAAGTGCCCTACCCAATGAACACCATAGATACATCATCAGAAAAGTATATAAATATATATATATTTCCTCCATGAAAGTAAGTTCAAAAAACTGAAAAAATCTACTCCACCAGATGAGCAGATATCAGTGTAAAGATGCAGAAACATGAAAAAGGAAATAAAAAGAAACCCATATCAAAAGAAATGCAAAAATTCTCCAGTAATAGCTCCCAATAAAAAAATTCTAAAATCCCAGGAAACAAATTCAAAATGTTGATACTAAAGAAACTTAAAAAGATTCAAACAGGCCAAGTGCAGTGGGTCGGCCTGTAATCCCAGAACTTTGACAAGTCAAGGTGAGAGGATTGCCTGAGCCTGGAGGGTCCATACCAGCCTGGGCAATTTGGTGACACCTCATCTCCACAATAAATCACACAAACTAGCCAGGTGTGGTGGCGTGTGTCTGTAGTTCCTACCAATTGAAAGGTTGAGGCAGTAGAATTTCCTAAGCCCATCAAGTTGAGGCTGCAGTGGCTGTGAGCATGCCACTGCACTCCAGCTTCATAAGAGTGAGACTCCATCTTAAAACAAAAAAACAGATACAAACGGCTCTCAAAAATAATTAAGAAATTAGAAAATAATTCAGGACATAAATGAAAAATTTACAAAAGAGATATAGAAATAAAAAATAATTAAACATAGATTCTGAAACTAAAGAATTCATTAAATAAAACACAAAATGCATTTGAAAGCTTCAGAAATACATATAATGCATCAAGCAGAAGAAATAATCTCAGAACTTGAAGAAAGATCTTTTGAAATTACCCAGCCAAGCAAAAATAAATAAAAATAACTAAAGAAAATGAGAATAGCCCTAGTGACATGAGACACAGTAAAGATACCAGATATGTGAATTATCAAAATCTCAAAAAGCAAAAAGAAAATGAAAGTGAAAAAGAAAATCCAGTTTAACCAAATAATAGATGAATATCTTTAAAGTCTAGTCAAAGATTTAGATATCTAGATACAGGAGGTTTTGGGATCCCCAAACAGATATAATATGAAGATTTTTCCTTTACAGCAGATTATTGTTAAAACTGTCTAAAGACAAAGATTAAATTGTAAAAACATCAAGAGAAAAGCATCTAGTTACCTATAAAGGAATCCCCTTCAGACTGACAGCAAATTTCTCAGCAGAAGCTTTATAGACCAAGAAAGAATGGGCTAATATGTTTTAAGTGCTGGAAACAAACAAAGAGAAAATTATCATCCAAAGATACTAGACAAGCAAGAGCTATGGGAATTTGACACTACTAGACCAGCCCTATGAGAAAAGCTGAAAGGAGTCCTAAATATAAAAAGGAAAAGAATACAATTTACCATAATAAGAACACACAAAAGTATAAAACTCACTGTTAATCTAAACATATGAACAGGAGTAAAAATAGGTACCATGTTTCCATGATTTTAGAATTCCAAATGTTTTGGGGACAGTATCATTTTCCCCCAAATTTGTTTAGAATCTAGAAATGAAATTAAATTCCAAGTATTATTATGCAATATGGCCTACTTGTAGCAGGAAGACAGAGAGATCGTGACTCCGAGACTATTATAGGAAGTGGCACTTTTTTACTCCGAGCACTGACTCGGTGGGCTTGATGGGGCTAACGCTTCTAGGTTGAGCCCTCAGGATGAGAGAGGGGGGTCTTATACCCTTGTTTGGGTAAGGGAGGGGTCTGTTGAGTGATTACATATTTCCTTTGGAATCTTACAAGGTTTTACTCAGCAAAATTAGATTTTTCAAAGAACAAATGGTCTCTCCGGAGAACTGCAGGGTTATAAACTGTCAACTTCAGAAGAGGGGTTTTGGATAAGTCTGTGAATTAGTTACTCTTTTGCATTTCCATGAAAGCCATCAGTCTCTAACCATTTGACCTTTTTTAAACAAAACCCCTGGCACCTGGCAGGTCTTTAAAGCTTTCCACTTGGCTTTCAAAAGGAAATATCTTTAACTGCTACCAGCCCCCCTTTCTGCCACAGGGTTAGTGGGAGGCAATTTGTCATCACAGATGATTGCCATGGAGCCAACTGCTGACCCCAAAGCAGCTACTCATGTGTTTCTGCGTTCATTCACTCATTACACAAAAAATATATATTTGAGCATTTGCCCCATTCTGCTATACACTGACTGCCCATTGAGATAATATGAATATTATTAAAAATAATTCCTATTCCTACTAGCTATTCTACTTTATATACTGGTTACTATATATGCAGAGTGCTAAAACTGTAAGAGTACAGTGAATGAAACTATATATGCCAGTAGTAATTTTCCAGCAGGAAGATGGTTCATATTTTTTCATAAATATATACCTGAGTTTCTGCATTCCAAATAAATGTCCATGTTTTAATGGTCACTTATTTTATTTGAATTATCATGGTCAAAACATTGTTGAATTTGGACACATACTCTTGCCCTTTGCTGAATTTTAATATGGTCCCTCATTAGGTGAGAATTAGTTGGACAGTTTTATTTAGCCATTTAACAATAGCATCATTATCTTTACATACAATTTTTGAACTCTTATATTCTTCCTGAAAGAGCATTTCTTTTACTCTATTTAGAATAGTATCATCCTCTCTTGTGAATGTCTTTCTTTGTTAAATGCATTCTCAATATGTCCTAATATCCCAAGCCTGCCCATTCCTCCCCTAAGCCTCTTTTTACCTTAGTTGGCCAGTGGTGTCTTATCCACCAAGGATGTTTTCATTGGGCATTTATAGCAGAAGTGAAATTTGGGTACAGGTTATGAACTCGAAAATGTTGAGCATTCCATATTAATGTGAGATGGGCAGTAATGACCCATCACTTTAAAATATAACAAAATATTGAAAATGTTAAAAAAGAAATTAAATGTCCCAAATATTTTACCTCTATTAAGCAAAATTATTGTTTTTCTTTAGATTCCTTATAACTTATTTTTGCTATTTGTTCCAGCAAGTAGATGGAATCATTTTTCAATCTCTCAGATTTGTGGAGCATAACAAGAGATTATCCACATATAGAAGCAGAGTGGAATGTTCTTCAAAATTTAGCCCAACTTGGTCAGCCCTTAATATTTATGAAAAACAGATTGAGTTTTTGGTATAAACTCGAGGCATAATAGTCCAGGTATAATGACAGCTATCTTAGTAAAGACAAGCAAATATTGACAGGGTTTGCCAGTATGCTAAAAATCAAACAAAACAAAAAAAAGGCACTGCATAACTTATTTAAAATGAAATAAATATGTTGCAAGAATATTTAGGAGTCCTTGGTTTTTTTCAATAATACAGACACCTTTAGATTTTTCTGAGATTTCCTTTTGAAACAAAGGTCTTTATTTAGATCTAGTAACCTGGGTTGATGAAGCTATAAATTCAAGATTTTGGTGACTTTGTCATCTTTCTTCTGTTCTATAATTCCAGCTAAATTATCAATCAGGTTCACAAGTTCTGAAGTATGTACTGAATCACAATTTATTTTGTGTAATTTGTCTACTTTAACCAACTGCTCATCCAATCCATTGAGGAAAGCTGAATTTAGTAAGGAATCATTCTCATAACTCCTTACACTTTCCTTACTCATTTTTGAATATTGTTTAATAACATTTTCAAATTTTTTGAAATATTCCAATATAGTTTAATTTGGCTGTGGCCTACACTGTTGACATTAAACCAATAGGTAATCTTGGCAAATGTCTGAGGAATTACTTGTGCTAAACATTTTGCTAAATCCTGAGTATTTTCTCAGTTCAAAGTCATTTACTTATGAATCACTTAGCAAATCTTTCTAGTCAAGCTTTGATATCTATTCCTTTACTTTTCCTTTCCATATTAAAATTGAAACCAACCAATACAAATCTGAGCAGCTAGGTTCATAAGTTCTAAAAGTTAGACTAAACTCCTTAGTAAAATCTTTAAGGCCCTGGGTAGGGCTTGGCAATTTCTTGGTAAGTGTTCTTAATTCTAAAGTCTTACTCTAGGGAGTATAGGTTACTGAAAGTTCTTTCCTTGGGTTAAGGTTTCCTCTAACAAGTGATGTTTAAATGTCCATGTTTGGTGGAGGAGGGAGAAAAGGGAGATCTGGGCAGGCAGTTCTGGAAAAAAAAAGGGTAAGAGGGTTCTGAAATAGTTCTGGAAGAAGCAGCAGTAGGAGGAGGAAATTAGACAGTGGAAACGTCAGACAATATTCCCAGTGGAGAAACAGTTTCCAAGACCTTGCAGTTCGCCTCTTTTGTATAGGGAAGCAATTCTATCATTTCCTCTTTTAAAACCATTTAAATACCATTTAAAATAGCTATTCTGTTTTTTTCTGTTTAATGTTTTAGCCAACTCCTTTCAATTGTTCACACAAATAAAAGCAATTTTGGGATTTTGAGTAAGCCATTTTAGCCAAGTTAAGCTAATTTCCTTTGTAATGATGTTGGTCCAAAAAAAAAAAAAAAAAATTTACAAGGTGAAGTGCCATAATTTTTAGTCATAAATATAGCTGGTGTTTCAGAAGGTGGTGACCCTTCTTTGTGAGTTCCAATTTTAGACATCTTATTTCCCATGTCTTTTCTTCTCCCTTCATTGTCAGCACCAAGCTAAGAATGTGTTCAGGGTCCAAGCCACAGAGCTTATGAGTTTACTTCCTTGGGCTCTCACCTCAAGTCCATCTGCTTTTTTACATGTCTCAGAAAGAAACCTCCTGCTGGGATAGTGAGGGGCTCAGAACACTAGATGTCTGGCCTGTATGAGTGTTTCCCAGAGGAACTATGGTAATTTATGCTCTTCTGTTGTTCAGAAAAGTCCTTTGCAACCTCTACATGCCATGAGGGATCTTCTATGACACCTCACAATTCTTAATCATCAAAGAAAGCCCAAGATTCTGACCCAAGCAAGAAAGTGTCCCTTATTTTTTGAGGAATTTTATCTCAATTGTTCCCATATAGAATGTAAAGGACATTGGTGGCTCAGCCTGTAATTCCAGCACCTTGGGAGGCCAAGGTGAGTGAATTGCCTGAGCCCATGGGTTCGAGACCAGCCCAGGCAACTTGGTGAGACCTCGTCTCTACAATAAATAAAAAATTAGTTGGACATGGTAGTGTGCGCCTGCAGTTTCAGCTATTTGGAAGGCTGAAGTAGAAGGATTGCCACCACAGGAGGTCAATGCTGGGGTGGCCGTAAGCATGCCACTACACTCCAGCCTGGAAGATGGAGTAAGACTGCAACTCAAAAAAGTAAAAAAATTTTTTTTTTAAATGTAAAGGATTAGTACAGAAAACAAAAGAGCTTAGTAAAGATAAACACTTAGAACTGATCAAAGAAACCACTGTTGTAATTGTTGCAATGCTTAGGCAACCTAATATCTTTTGTTTCCTTCTAGCAATTTAGAAAAATAAAATAACAACCCTAGGAATAATTTAGCACCCAAAATTGACTGTTTTATTTTTTCCTGTGACCCTAAAACAGATCAAAATAAAGTGAATTTAGAACTCTACTGAAGAGAAGAGCCAGATTCCAGATAACTCACCCTGAACACAAGGGTCTCTCCTGGAGTTGCTTTGAACACAAGGGGTTTGTGCTGGTACCAAATGCTGAATCCAAGCTGAGTCCCAGGTGTCACTGAATCCTGATAGAATCCTGTCAACTATGCCTTGTGTCAACTGAAAGGTTAACTACCAGGCACTATAATTAAAGAATGTAATGTTAGTTTTATTTTGAGTCAGGTTTGAGGAAAATAGCCCAAGAATACAGACAGCACAAAACGAGAATGCATCCCAGAGTGGACTACGTGAAGCATAGTATGTAAGTGTTTTGTTACATAGAATATGGGAGAAGAAGGTAATAGCGTAAGGTGACATTCTTAAAATTCTGATTAGTGCATTGTGATGTTATTCATAAGATAAAGCAAATGAATGGCTAATGTCTATAAGATAAAAGGTCAATGAGTATGCAAGTATCTTGGGAGCTAGGGAGGGATGATTGATTCTCCTTTGTTTTTTTGTTTCATCTGATAGGCAAGGTTGTCATCAGTACATGTCAGTGAAATGTTGACATACTCCAGCTTTGCATGCTAAGAGTTCAGCTCTAATCCAAAAGCCTACTTTCTATAGCTTGTATGTCCAAACAGCAGTCATCTTGGTGAGGCAGGGTAGTTAGCAAAGGTTAAACACAGATAGATAAATTTTCAGTAGGTAGGTTTTAGGAAGCATTCAGACATTTTAAAAATTACATCTTACTGCACATCAAGCTGGCAACCTACCCCATCCCCTTGGCAAATTAAAAGAAAATTCCATTTGACCAATCTTTCAGCTCATGGTTTAGCATAAAATCACAAGAAACTTTTAGGTTCCCCAGTCAAAGGCACCCCCTAACTAATCAAAGTCATAGAAATGACAATAAGACCACCTTTTAGTTAAGGAACTTGTGAATTGGAAACATTAGGCAGGTCTCTTGCAAAAGATAATGTGATCAGGAAAAAGACCAACAGGAACCTAGAGGTGTCAGTCTCCAGAGTGGTGGTAACTAGGCACCACCCTCTTTAGCATATCAGTCATTGTGAAGTATATCAGTTTATTATAAAGAGCAAAGGTAAGGTTTCTTTCGCCTATGTCAGCTCTAGCATGTCACTCTTTCTTTTCTCCCTTCTTTCTCTAGTAAACTTTGTTGGAAAACAGCACTGGTCGCTCTAAAATTCATTTTAGAAACTAGTCAAAAAATCCACAAGTTTTGTACCACATCCCACCCTGCATCACTGGGGCACTTTTAAACTCTTTCTTTCAGATTTTCCTCTTTTCTTCTTATATGAGGAAAATTCAATTTATCCTTAAATGTTTCTTGTTTCTTCTGGGTTTTCTGATAAACCATAAGCTAAATGATAACGATCAATGGAAAATCAAAATACCCTTTATTTTTATTCAGATTATTGTATTCTCAAAACAGTGCTCTCTAGTCTACTGAATAAAGGAGTGTAACCAGGATCACGGCCTGAGTTAAGTTGTTTTCTCTCTTAAATTATTAAACTCTTTCACCAGAGAATTGCCAGAAAACACACTTCTTAGGTATTCCAGGCAAGAGAGGAGAGTCAGAATGAGCCAGAAGATAATCCACTATGGAAAAGCAAACATAATCCAAATAAGACGATTCTCACTTTTTCTTTTCATGGAAATTTAAATTTTAAATGAAGTCACTCAAGAGAGTAAGAAGATAAATCATGCTGATGGCAATGCCTTAGATCTAGGGATATGTTAATGAGTTCCCACTGCTAAGATCACCACTATTGTCTTGTTTCTTTCTTTCTTTCTTTCTTTCTTTTTGAGTTGGAGTCTCACTCTGTCGCCCAGACTGGAGTGCAGTGGCCGCTCCCGGCCACCGCAGCCTCGACCTGCTGGGCTCCGGCGATCCTTCCGCCTCAGTCTTCCAAGTAGCTGGAACTACAGGTATGCGCTACCACACCTGGCTAATTTTTTGATTTATTGTAGAGATGAGGTCTCGCCAAGTTGCCCAGGCAGGTCTCGAACCCGTGCGCTCAGGCAATCCACTCATCTCAGCCTTGTCTTGTTTCTTATCCTTCCTGTTTCTGACTGTTAAGTTCTTCCTTTTATTTTAGCCATCCTTATTTCTTCAAAAAATAAATTTTTCTCTTCTACTTAATTAAATTGTGTCAGTTTATGCTGGTCATAACAACCCTATTTGGTAAAGTAGGACATGATTCCAGCATTCTTAGTTTACTGGGCTAAATGCAACATTGAAGCATTTTATAATACTTATTTTATTTTAAAAAGTATTTAGGTGAATCATCTCTGATTCCTAATATTTTGGAGTTTTCTGGTATAAATGTTTCAGATTTGCCTTTGTGGGAACCATGACTGTTGGCTCTCTGAAGCTTTGCTGAAAAAAACACTGGCATGAGGCAAAATGATTGACAGAAGAAAAGTCATTAAAAATGTATTTATTGTGTATACATAGGAGCCTTCAGAATGAAGATCCATCTTCCCAGTGAGGCACAGAGACTTAACCGCTATCAGAGACTTAACCGCTATCTTGAGTTTACAGAAAGAAAGGGGGATTGCATTCTGGTAAAACAGGTTATGGGAGGGGGAAGAAGAGGAATTCTGTTGAGGGGCAACAAATGATGGAAAAATAAATGGCTGGGGGCAAGAGTTAATGACTTACAAACAGTTATCTTTGAAGCTGTTTGAACCTGAGAGAGAAGCCTTGTTTTGTAAAAGGGTTGGGCCAGGGCTGATGATGTTGTTCCTCTTATTTTCTGATAACACGTAGAGGAAACAGCTCGGGAGAGATAGCAGGAGGTGGGGAAAAGGGAAGGTCAGAGAGATCTTGTGGCAAAATGCCATATTTTAGAGTAAATTTCCCTATATCCTTTCATTTTCTTTCATAGTACACAGATGAGATCGTGTTCTAATACCGAAATTTCTGTTATTTACTATACCCTGAAAATACATTTGGTCTGGAAATGATATGTTTCTTGAAACTTATTACAAGTAGTCCATGTACCATTGTTACTGCACCCTGAAACCCCAAGTCCTTTGATTCTTGTGTAAACAGAAATCAACACCAGGCCAAACAGAAACTTTTTCTGACAAAGTTTAATAGACTTGTGGTTCAAGCAAAACAAGGAAACAGCATGAAGGAAAGGGATCCTGGTGCTAGTTCCCCAAGGGGCATTGGCTGTTGTTATTTTAAGGAATTAAAAGTGGGAAATAGGGTGATGTGAAAGCATATTTGTGCAGGGCTTTCTCTGTGTCAGCAGTAGTGAGGTGCCCTGCCTTATCATACATGACATTTACAGAAAATAGTGCATAAGTCCCACCTTAGTCGGAGATTTTAGCATTATAATGAGGAAAAAGTTGGTGAAAGGTCAGCTCTGGGGTCCATCTTGCCACCAGAAAGATAGATATGTTCAGATACTTACTGGGTTGTGTGGGAACCTTGCTTCAGTGACTTGGAAGGGCACAACTCAAAAGCAGGTTTTCTTTTTATGATTAGGAACACAGCCTGATCATCTAAGTTAGGAGGGATCCCCTTCTTGAATCAGCTTGTTAAAAGAGGTAAGGAGGTAGGAAAGGGAATATGCCTGCACATGTAAGGACTATTGGGAATTTTGACTGTTCATGGTCTCTGTTTGCTAAGACTCGGTCACTGAATATAATGAGGAAATAGAGGAAAGTTCCATTGTGCTTTTCCATGGCCTCATGTTGGAAATTCTATATATGCTATTCATCAAATTCAATAAATCTGTTCTGAGTGGTTACATGTTCAGTTTCTACTATGCTACTGTGAAAGCTGTCAGATTCAAAATGGTATCACTTGTGTCAGACCCTGACAGAGTGGAGCTGGGGAAGGTCACAAAGGGAGGGGCCTCATGCATATTTTTCTAATAACAAAAGCTATTACAGGATACTCTGCTGCAATCATTCCTGCACAAAGGTTACGGCAACCTTGCACATGTGTGCACACACCCATATGTAAATTTAGGCTAGGACATCTGCTCAGCAACTGACTATTCAACCTTGGGTTAATGCTACTCTTGTTATTGATCTTTGTAACCAAGGATTACTTTTTTTTTTTAAGTACATAATTCTCCTCATTTTCCGTGTAAAGCCCTTGTCTTTTTTTGCTTTCCTTAAAAAGCTAATGGTTACCATGGCACGTTCATTCTGCATTACAATGCCCTGCTAATCCCATGTAGGCACAGTAACTTTAGAGAGCTTCTTTCTCTATTTGTTATTTAGGTTGAGAATTTGGTGACAGAAGTGGGACCTAAGGCAAGCTCTCCTTGAATCAGCAGCTACTGGAATTGTGTGACGGATTTACTGGCACTTTTTTGAGCTCTGTGCTTCCACAGCTTGACTTTTCTGCCCTAATGACTCCTCCTTTTGTGTCAAGCCAAGTTCCATCTTTGTGGCAGCAACTCCCTGCTGACTATATTTCATATCTGATAAGGTTGCCTTAATAAAGAATTTTGTATTCCTCCTAAGACTATAAAATGCTGTTTTTTGTTTTTGTTTTTGTTTTTTTCTTTCTGGCAAGCCCTTTCTGGTATAGGGATATTGTCTTTCTGAAGAGTACTCTAGTTTATACAGAATTTACATTCTTTTTGTGAAGACTTTGTGTCTTTTCTCGTGAATTCACTCTCAGATTTTTCTTTTTTCCCCCCTGTTCAATTAAGAATCATTAAGGTAGCCACCACCATCTATGAAGGATTTTGAAATTTAAAGAACAAAGCCTTTCATGCGAAGATTAAATGACAAAATTCGCTTGCCAATGTCAGGAAAATTTTCATTCAACAAGGAAAACTTGGACACAGGTCAGAAAAGTGGGCAAAAGCATCCCACTAGCTACTAAAACAAGAATTCTGTGCCAGGTAACCTTGATGAAGCAAAACACTTTGACCAAACTCTTAAATTTTCTTGACAGGGCTTACAGAATTTTCTTTTGCTCTCAAGAGAATGATAAGACATGGAATGAGATTCTCAAGCATTAAGGAATACCAAGTTTTCAGGAACTTTAACTGGTTATATGTTCAAACACTGAGGATCATTCTCGTGTACATTTTGACACTGATAAACGTGCTACATCAAAGATTATCTACAGCTGATGGTCATTATGAAAATTATTCAAACTCCTATAGTTGTTTCTTCTAGAAATTATTTTCTTGGAAATAACACAGCTATAGGGTTAAACAACTTGATTGGCAAACTAGTATGTAGAGGTTTCTAAGCCCTCCTCATCTCTCTGTACTTTCTCTCTGCCTGTTCTGAATTGGCTGTTTTTTGCACTTGTATTCTAAAACTCCGTCATGATTGTCCTTGTCTTACAATTGAAACAACAGACTGACTTCAAAAACTTGCTTAAAGATATTTTATGGCATTCCAGTAAACAGTCAAAGAATTAACCCTTACAGTAATTTGAAACTAAAAAAAAGCGGGAGGGGGTTAAAAAAAAAAAAAAAAAAGACGTCTTGTCTTTAAAACCAAACTGCTAGGAAAACTGCTATACCCAAAATTTGGACCACAGTGTTCATAAGATTATCTATCAAGGTCAATTAATTAAAAATCATAAAGTTTAACTATCTGAAAAGGCAAACTTAACTTGTCCTATTTTATCAGAAGCATATTTTAGATCCAACTGTTCTTTTATAAACCAGTGAGTTTATATCAATGTATTTTACTGTTTTATGACTAAACTTTTAAAGTGAAAAGTCATGAAATCTTTGTGTTGTCTGTATGTTTTTGCCCTTATATTACAAATATGTAATATTTTCATTATAAAATATATTAAAGAGCTCTACTTAATTGTCTTAAAAACATTTAGGTAAGTAATTTATCAGAAAAAATAATAACTAACCTAGATGCTTTTCAAGTTCTTGTGACTTCAGTAAAAAGTTGGCAATGTAATATTGTTGATTTAATGTAAGTGGGATGGCTTCACAGCCTTAACTATGATGTAGAAAAGTAACTTTATTTCTATTAGATGCTTCAGATCATAAAGGTAAGAATTTGAACTAAGAACAAAAGTTCTTAGTGTACTGCAGATACAAGTGTAATGCAGTGTTCACTGTTTCCTGTATATCAAGCAGAGCAGTAAAACAAACAAAAAACATGTGTTTAACTTATAGGATTGTTTCCTAAAAGGATAGTAGCCTGAAGTGATGGCTAGCTCTGTCAAATATGTCAGTTTTCATAAGTTATCTAGGTATAATTGTAAAAATAAATAAATAAATAATGTAAATGTAAATGGCATCAATGTCTATAAACTTTTTGAAATTTTAAAGTTATATTAGTTTAAGTAACAGATATTCATTAAAGGTCTGTATCATTGCTAAAGTTAAAATATGGAAACATTAATTGTTGAACATATGTTCAAGTTTATTTACTTTTGGCTTCTTAAATATTATATAAAGACAAAAAGATATCTGCATTTTTTTCTAAAAATGTATAAGATGTGTATTCGTAAAATATTAGTTTGTAAAAATAAAACCAGTTCAAACTTACTTTCGAGGTTTTCACCTAAAATTAAGATAGCCAGGTTAGTAATTCTAATTAATATGTATAATCCTATATGGAAATCATACATGGAATGTATACAAAGTTAAGATGTGTATTTGATGAGCAAAATTATGAGAAAAGTATAAAATGTACTTTTGAATTCAGAAAAAAGAATCTTTTTTCCAGTTGGGAAGTTATTTAAAGATTGTTTTCAAAATGTGAATTTAAAAAGGAAATAAAGTAAGACAGAAAGGAACCAGTAAGTAGGAGACAGATGCAAAGAAAGTTATGAGGATGTATTTTTGGTAAGAAAAATTAAAGAGATTTTTATTATATAAGAAAGATCTTACTGTGGTTAAAATTATAAGAAATAAAGGAATATAAAGCTTTGTTCTAAGGTAGAATGATTGATTGTTCACACAAGAAAGATTAAGAAATATAGGACAAAATTGAAAGTTTAAGCAAGTTACAAAAATGCTTGAGCAAGTTAAAGAAGGTCTAAGCAAGCCGTAAAAAATTTCGAAGGACACATTTTATTAAACAGAATTTTATGTGTGTTTAAGTTGACTAAAGTTAAAAGATAATCATTTATAAATCTTTCTAAAATTGAAGATTAATATCAAAAGTATACTGATACAAAGAATAGAATTTGGTCTTCTATTAAACAACAGGGTTTTCTTGGAGTCTTGATTTGCTCTTAATAAAAAAAAAAATTGCAGGAGACTTTGATTTTTCATTATGGAATCTGTTTCTTTAAGTTTTCAAACATCTTCTGGACTACAGCTTTTTCCTGTTTTACAGTTTTCATTTAATTTCCCTAACTCCAGGTTAAAAGTACTATCTTA
The DNA here is from genome assembly GCF_000164805.1 of Carlito syrichta. Lineage (NCBI taxonomy): Eukaryota > Metazoa > Chordata > Mammalia > Primates > Tarsiidae > Carlito > Carlito syrichta. The sequence continues at coordinate 109,960 of NW_007255712.1, forward strand.
TGCTTTTAAAGTAGTAATTTTATTTCTCAAAATGGAGTTTTCCTCTTGAAGCTTTTCAGATTCATATCTCAGAAATTTAATTTTTTGCTACATCTCATTCCCCAGGAGTTAGAGGTTATACATCACAAATTTATTTGGCTTGTTTTGAGAGTGATACCTGTTTATCTAACTAAAGTGATGATTCTCTCTCTTAACATTTTAGTTAGCTCCTGTAGCCTGTTTTTCCTTTCTCTTTTTCAGTTCTAACTCTGCTATCATGGTCTGATGCTGAAGAATGTTTGTCTTAAAGGTGTAGGAAAGCAATGTTTTCCTCCGTATAACTTGATTCTGTATCCTTGGCTTTTTTTGATTTGTCTGAATTGTTCCATGTAACAAGACAATTTTATGCACTTTTACTCTTTCCAAGAGCCATGCATTTTCCTACTGAAGGTAATACTTTTCTTGTTTATATTCTTTTATAATATGGTGTGTGTTCATAACTTTGTTTCACACTATTCCAGTGTCTGATTGAATTCAAGTCCTTTTCATCAAGTTGAAATTCCAGGTTATCTAAACAGGCTTCCCATAAGGAAAGTAAGTCACTCTGCAGCTTTTTCTTTACCTTTTCAAAGTTGATATAGGAAAAGAAAGACTTGCATCTTTCAAGATAATTTTCTGTTTTATTTTTTATCAGGGTATTTGATTACTTGGGAAAACTCAGTTATCTCTGTTAAAAAGTCTATTTTTCTCAACTGTATAGTTCTCTATAATTGCTTTTGAAGTCTTTTAATTTTTATTGTTGTTAAATGATGACTATTATTTCACTGATCTATGATCATTTTATTAAGGGTTTTAAATCTTTTGACATTTTTGACAAACTTTCTTAAAATAAAATTCTGAAATAAATATTTTTGAACTTGAACTAACTTCAGGAAGTTTTAGAGGGCCCTAAAAATTCTCTATGAAAGAGAGATATTAAACTAATTAGGCTTATTTGATATGTTGAATTACATGAGTGGCATTAGCAAATGGTAAGTGATGCTAGATTTGTTTTAAGTTACCTTTGTGAATATTAAATTGATATTAATGTTCCAAAGTTATGTAAAATTCCTAAAATTTAACATGTCATTAGTCATAATCCTGATTGTTAAGATGCTATATACCACAGAAATAATCAAATTTCTTTGTCAACATTTGGTTATGGTGAACTCATCAGATTTTTAAATTATGGCTATTTTGTCTCTTCATCCATGGTTATTGTTTTGATTCTTCAAATCAGATTTACATCAAAGACTCTAACAAGCAGTCTTGAAGAGAAGTTTATAACTTTAAGACCAATGAATTAGTACCCTTCTGGGAGACAAAGACCTAAAAGACTGTCATCAGCAAGTAGAAGATTTTGTCTAATCTACAAAAAGACTTCTTCCAACCTGGCCAGAAAGGCTTAAAACAGGTTTTGTCAACCAACTCCTGAATGGATCAACAATCCTGTCTATAAATTAAAAGTAAACACTTCTAAGATTTGAAGTAGATAGCATCTGAGTAGACAGTTGTTCCCAAAATGTCTAGAATAGGCCACTATACCTTCTTAGTAGTTTTAAATTTTATCTCCCTTTTTTTCCCCCTCTGGAAGGATAATGCCCTTATCTACATTTTCCAGTCTGTTCCCACCAAAAGAAACCACACCAATTGTTGAAACTGTCATAAAAAACTCCTCAATCTTTCTATGACTTTAGTGAACAATTACAAGCTCAATCATCTGTACAAATTCTATCCCTGAACTCTTTTATCAGTTTAAACTCTCTCTTACACTCTCAACTTCAGTCTCTTACCTACTCTAATCAATGATCTACTTCTAGGAAACTAGTAATATTCAATGGGTCATCCTGTTCAATGAATCATCACACTTAAACTGTTCCTCTGGTTTCTCTAACATACATTATATATTATGCATATAAACATAGCTTGATTTTGAGAGGAAGAACAATTAATAGCATGTAGTAATATAACTGATTCCTGGTTTAATTCTACCGCACACAAAAAATTAACAGATGGAAGAATTGTCTGTGCTTCCATCAGGTTTATTTACTTTCATGGGTGTGATACTTCAATATGGGGCTCCAAATGCCTATACACATGCACAACAGGGAGGATAATTTGGATTAGGATATTTGAATACTTTGCTTCCAATACATAACAAATCTGAAACTGATCATTGGAGTAATTATTGGACTATCCCCCTCTCACTACATCAAAGAGTCAAACCTGAGTTACCAACTAAAGGGTACTGGGACTCTAAATTTACTTCTTTTGTTTGTGTCCTTATACTCAAGTATGACATAGCTACTAAAGAAAAAATAATCCGAATCTATTCATTACCCTAGAAATTCTCATACACTCCATTCAAAAGCTATTACTGCTCAACAATACTCATTAACTTCTCTTGTCAAGGTAATTCTAGATTAATAATTGCTCTAGATTATGTGTTAGTCAAATAAGGTGATGCTTATGCTATTGTTAATACTATATGCTATACCTGGACTAATTTATCCGGGGAAGTTGAGACCCAAATACACAACATAAGAAAATAGACCCCACGGTTACAGCAGGTTTCAGTTAGTTCTTCACGCTCATGTTATTAACTAGTTGGTTGGCTCTAAACATAGGTTCATGGCTTAAAACTGCCATGCAAACTGTCATTATTACTATTAATATTACTGTATATTGTCTTTTTGTAACTTTGTACCTGTTGCCTGTCAAAATTCTACAAAAATACAACCCCTAACAGAATAATGCTGGCCCAGTGCCAACAGAACAGACCAAATGGAACTTAACAATAAACTCCTGGCAGACTTTGCCTGAGAACCACTTCCTCCAAACCTCGCTCATTGCTCAAATGTGTCTAATACAAACTTGACACAGACACCTGGACTGGTTCATCATGGCCTCAATGAATAATCAAAACCCAGCCGTAGTATGATTGATCAGTGACTCTTTTGAGAAGGCTCTTAAGCAAAATGGGGAAATGTGAAAGCTGTCAGATCCAAAATGGAGTCAGTTGTGTCAAACCCTGATGAAACAGAGCCAGGAAAGGCAATGAAAAAAGTGCTCTCACACATATTTGCATGATAACAAAAACTACCACAGGAGATGCTGCCAGAACCACAGCCTTGCACAAAAGCTACTGCAACCTTGCACAAAAGCTACTGCAACCTTGCACAAAGAAATACTTCTGCTAGGACATCTGCCCAGCAATGCCACTCGTGTTATTGATCTTGTAGCCAAGGATTATTACTTTAAAACAATTTATGTAATCCTTCTCATTTTACCTTCAAAAACTCTTGTCTTTTTTTGCCCGCCTGAATGTGCCCATGGTTGCCATAGCATGCGTATTTGCATTGCAATGTCTTGCTATTTCTGATTAGACTCATTATTTTTAGAGAGTCTTTTTCTGTTTGATATTTAGGTTTACATTAATAAATAGTGAATAATTTAAAAAGCCAGGTTTATTGTGATTCTATAAAGTGCACCAAAGCAAATAAACATTTTCAAATTTGCTTTACCTTCTTTTAATTATAGCTCTGGGTTGATAAACTTGTTCTTCACTTTATTCAGTTTTCTACACATGTAGGGCTTATTAGGAGGTAGTTTGCTGCCAGAAAACAAATGACCTTTTAGAAGCATGGAAATATATTTACAACTGTAGGTGGAAAAAGGAAGAGAGTTTAGTTAACTTAATGACAATCAGAAGTGCCACAGATATTAAGTACACAGACATGACCACCAGTATTATAAATCACTCGGAAAGTGATTTGCCCAATTACTCTGATTTTTCTTTCCATTTTAGTACAATAATAGAACTTCGTTTTCTTTAGAGTTGCTAGACATACAAATGCATAGCTGAGCACTGAAGTATCACAATTATTTTCAAGACTTAAAGGTAAAATTTGACCCCAAGTAGGTTAAAAATTTGAAATTATTCTTTCAAAGTTTAATGTTTAAGCAAACATACTTTTATTATGTAGATGTTTATGTCATGCAATATTCCTTAAGTTCATGTCTACATTTGGCCTTATGCTTCACTTTTAGCATTTTGTTGATATCAGTTGAACTTCCTTGTTTTTAAAGATACTTTTCTTAATATATTTACATATTTATTTACTTTATGTAGCAAATCACCATAGATTCCATGACAAAAGTGTTACATTTTGATATTTTTAAAAGTTGAATATAAATGCAGGTGACTTTTGTGTTGAGATAAGAAAAGTTTAAACTGTGCAATAGCAATGTAATACTAAAGAACTGGAAAAAAAGATAAGGCCAAAATTATCAACAAGATTAATAATTTAAAGACAATCAAGAATACATCTTATGTATGTAGCTGGAAAAATATAGTGAAAATAAAATGGACTAAATGTGATAATAAAACAAAAATGAGTGAAAAATTGATGCTTCTTGTTTAAAAATGAGTCAATGTCTGTGTATGTTCACAAAAAACAGAAGACAAATAAAGATATTGCAAAAATTGTGTTAAGGGAAAAGTCAAAGTGGATGGAGTTTGTTATGTTTTATCAAATATATATAGATGAAACCTCAAATCATGGCATGTCTCTATATAGGATAAAAAGTCCCTGGCTTGTGAAGGACATACCTCCGATAAAAAATATCCTCTCTCCCAGTTTCTGTTCTAATAAAACAAGAGGGTTATTGCCTGAAATGTACAGAAGGCTTTAAGTCATGCTCAGAGGTTAACTGAGGAAGGTCACTTTTGTAAAGCCTGTCATATATCGTTCTAGTTGTATCCACTGTATCTATAGACTCCACCAGTCAAGCCAGGAGCAGGGGGAGGTGAAGATGGAAGCACAATAGAGTCACAAAAACGGTATTTTTTTCCTCAGGCTGAGGTCCTGTATAAACTCGGGACAAGCAACCTGACAGTCCAATCTTTCTCAACATTTTAATCAAGTCTTAGTGTGTGGAATTCCTCGGATCATCCAGTTTCAGAAAACCGGTCCCCTTACTTGCAATGCTCACATTTTCTCTGACTTTGACTTCTCTGATTCCTGATTTTTGTCTGTACACTACTCTGTGTGATTTATTGTGACTCAGGTATGCCTAGTGATATATTAGTCCTCCAACAGTCACCTTACCACGTAGTGACTGATACAGAAAATTACGTAGACCACAAAATAGTACAGTCCTCTGTCCTTAGTGTCTTATAGAGATTCCAATGGCTCTGTTTTTTCTTTTATTCAGCGTATACCTGTTTTCCCCATAAGCAGTGAATGAAAAGAAGGGTGGAAGGAGCCGTATCTAAAGAAACTGAGGGCAATGTGCTCCCATGTAGTCTTCTAGTCTCAAATTTCTCTCAACAGATAAACCCTTGCTTTGGTCCTAAGTTTATAGCCACTACGTTTTTCTCTTAAGGTGAACGTCTTTTCACAACCATCTCAATTATTCATTTATTTATTTAGTAGCTTTCTATTGAGTACCTACCATCTCAGGCACTGTCTTGACACAGCATACTAGGACCTATCTGTTATGTGTATAACCAAAGACAATGTGCTATACAACACATGCTGGGCTATAAGATTACTGTTTTGTTTCGTTTTTTTTGAGTCTGAGTCTCACTCTGTCGCCCAAGTTGGATTGCAGAGACACACTCACAGTCACCACAGTCTTGACCTGCTGGACTCAAGCGATCCTTCCACCTCAGCCTTCCCAATAGCTGGAACTACAGGTGTGTGCCACTACGCCCAGCTAATTTTTTGATTTCATTATAGAGATGAGGTCTTGCCATGTTGCCCATGCTGGTCTCAGACCCGTGAACTCAGGCAATCCTCTGTTTCCCAAAGTGCTGGGATTACAGGTGTGAGCCACTTCACCAGACTTATAAAATTATTAATAGCCATAAGACCCACACATCTCTCAGGGTATACACTACGGGTCACTTAGTGTAATATAGCCTGGTCTGGGGATTTACAACCATGTCCTAGGAATTTCCAGGAGAGAAGATCACCTAAACACACATGTAACCTTCAAGAATTTTAAAACAGCTTACTTAAAAATAAATAGCTTAAACTCCCTTTATTAAAGATATACTTGGCAACTGACCCAGACTGAAATAGTTATAAGAAAGGGGAACTTAAACCGGGCTCGGTGGCTCAGCCTGTAATCCCGCGCTTTGGGGAGGCTGAGGCGAGTGGATTGCCTGAGCCCGTGGGTTCGAGACCTGCCTGGGCAGTGAGACCTCATCTCTACAATAAATAAAAAAAAATCTACTTGGAAGGCTGATGCCAAAGGATCGCCAGAGCCCAGCAGGTCGAGGTTGCGGTGGCCAGTAGCGGCCACTGCACTCCAGTCTGGGCGACAGAGTGAGACTCCAACTCAAAAAAAAAAAAAAAAGAGAAAGGGGAACTTTCCAGACTCTGAAAATGGACTCTAGGTGAAGACTGTAATGGTCATGTGACCACTGACTGAATCTGGCCCATGCCATTGGTCTGCTCCATCTTGTAAGCATGCTGCCAGAATAAACTGTCCGCACATCAGACTGTGCCTAAGATTCATCTTTGATGTGAATTAGACCAAAATAGAAAATTTGACCCCTCGAGAAAGCTGATTAAGTAAGACAAACTGAGAATCCCAAATGTAACAGAGACATTGGGATCCACATCCACCAACATGATGCTCATATTTTATAAGGGTAGACTTGAAAATGAAGTGTGTTTTTGCTAATATATAAATATGATAGCTCATTGTGTAAGGGAACAAAATATTAGAGATTCTGTGTTTGTATTATTTTTATTTAAACAATAAGAACAATTAAGATTTACCTCTAATTAGTATAAAAATTAATATCAGCATTTTTACACAGTCACAGTTCACCTAATTCCTGAGATTTCTTAAGGGATAGAATGTTTCTACAATTTTGAGGGGACAACTGTGCAACTCATGTTTTTAGTTATCATTCAATATCATATTAGTCAGAATTCTAAAACTGCTTCCCAGATTGCTGCCACCTGGTGTATACAACTTGGATAATTTTGTCCTTGAATATGGGTAAGTCTGCTATGTAGAATAAACTATTACTCCTCTGATTACCCTACTAATAAGTTGATAATAAATTAACCCAAATAGAGCTAGATTATCCAGGTACATCTGTCCTAATCAACTGTGCTCTTAAAAGGGTTTAATCCCTTCCTGAAAAAAAGAGATTAAAAACACGAGAGATCACATGAAGGACCCAAAAGACAGAAACCTGTGGTTGGCCTATAATATTTAAGAGTGGTTGCCAGCTGACAGTAAGAGGACAGTGCTTGCAGTCCTACAACTGCAAGGAACAAGTATTTTGCAACAGTTTGCACTTTAATTGTGCCTACTTAAAGAATTAGTGAATTAAATAACCTTGCTTTAACTAAAATATTCTTCACAAAAGTACATGGATGATTGAAAACTTTTCTTGGAAAGAAACTGTGGATTAAAGATAGAATTGTTAATACAACTCATGCAAAGAAGATGAAAATAAAAGAGCTCAAAATTACTGATCTTTGTCATCACATACAAATTAAAATAATCATAATATATTGATATCTTATAAAAAGTTAATAAAACTGTACACCATTTTCAAGTAAACTGTTGAAATCGATGTAAACCCGCTGGTATTAATGAAAGAATTAGATTTGTTAGTAATAATATGTTTCAGTTGTATGTTGTGCCTTGAGATATTAGTTAACAACATTAGGAAGACATTTAAAAACTAAAAACTCAGAAAACCACATAACAACAATAATTCCTTAACGAGCATATACTTTCGGAAGAACTATGTAGAAAATGTTACAGAATTACTGAGGAAGGGGATTTCAAAAAATTATATGTCATGGGAAGTTGATTATATTTTTAATATAATATTCTTCAGATTATGATATTTGTTGGATTATTTTTAAGAAATGAAGCACATAGAAATTTATATTCTTTTCTATTTTAAATATAAATAATATTTTATGTAGAAGCTATCTAAATTTAAGTAAGGTTAGTGTGATTATTTTGATTGAGATATAAGGGGCATTTTAAAGTAAATTTACAGAGACGATACCAACCAGAAATCCATTTACTCTATTATTCAAAAGGAAACCATTGTCACAAAATCTCACTTCATTTAATATACACACACTATGTGCCAGGCACAGGTGAAGAATTAAAAAGGAAAATCTCAACAAAGTTGTTTGTTTGTTTTTAAACAAGTTGTTTTTCTTATTTTATTTATTCCTCTTGATTTATTATTTATTTTTTTAAAAGCTGTGTGGTATAATTCAGAGTTAGATATACAAATGTTCATTATGCAGTTACCCTTGTTGATGAGGTGTGCCCCTCATCCCCTGGCAGTTTCTCACTACTGCCAATTCCTTTTATGTAGTATTATGATCATTGTTCAAGGTATGCTTATGAATGAGAACAAATGGTACTCTGTTCTTTGTTTCTATGATAGATCACTGAGTATGATAGACTCTAAATCCATCCAAGTTGCTGCAAAGTCCATATGTTTGTCCTTCTTTATGGCTGCATAATATTTCTTTATGTATATGTACCACATTTTTAAAATTCAGTCCAGTTTCAATGGGCAGTGCAGTTGGTTCCGTGTTTTTGCTATTGTGAATAATGCTGCAATAAATATGTGTGTACAGGTATCATTTTTGTAGAATGATTTGAGTTCCTCTGGGTATATTTCCAATAGGGGGATTGCTGGGTCACATGGAAGATCAATTTCTAGTTCTTTCAGAAATTACCACGCTATTTTCTAAAGAGGTTGCACTAGTTTGCATTCCCACCAGCAGTGCAGAAGCATTCCTTTTTCTCCACATCCTCTTCAGCATCTGTTACTTGTTTTATTAATGATGGTCATTTGTACTGGGATTAGGTGGTAGCTCAATGTGGTATTGATTTTCATTTCTCTGATGATGAGTAAGGTTGAGCACTTTTTCATGTGTCTGTTGGCTGCTCATATCTCTTCTTTTAAGAAGTATCTATTTATGTCTTTTGCCCACTTTTTAATGGGGCTGTTGGTTTTTTTTCCTTTCAGCACATTTGAGTTCCTTGTAGATCCTGCATGTTAGGTCTTTGTCAGATATATACTTGGCAAATATTTTTTCCCATTCTGTGGGCTGGCTCCCCACTCTTTTGATGGTTTCTTTTGTTTTGCAGAAGCTTATCAGATTGATGAGGTACCACTTTCTATCTTATCTCTAATGGCATGGGCACTTGGGGTTTTGATCAGGAATTGGTTACCAGTTCCAATTTCCATAACAGTGTAGTTTGAGATTTTACATTTAGATCTTTGATACATTTAGAGTTAATTTTTGTATATGGTGATAGTTAGGGGTCCTGTTTCAATCTTCTGCATGTGGTCAGTCAGTTTACCCAGCACCATTTACCGAATAGGTTCTCCTTTCCCCAGTGGTTGTTGTTGGAGGCTTTGTCAAAGATGCGTTGGTTGAGAACTTGAGGTTTTGCTTCTGGAATCTCTATCCTGGTCCATTGGTCCGTATGCCTGTTCTTGTACCAATACCAGGCTGTTTTGATTGTTGTAACCTTACAGTAAAGTTTGAAGTTTGGAAGTGTGATACCTTCTGCTTTGTTTCTTTTGTTATGGATTGTTTTGGCTCTTCGTAGTCATTATGTTTCCATATGAATTTCTATATTGTCATTCCCAGGTCTGAGAAGAATGATGTTGGTAATTTAATGGATAGTGTCTTGAATCTGTAGATTGCCTTTGGTAGGATGGACATCTCAACAATGTTGATTCTCCCTATCCATGAGCATGGAATATCCCTCCATTTGTTTGTGTCTTCTTGGATTTCTTTGAGCAATCCATGCAGTTTTTTTTTTCTAGTTGGATAGTCAGAAAATAAAGAAAAATAATGAAGGACTAAATGTTGTTGGATTATAGTGCAGGCAAATAGTGTTGAACAACATATTCTTAGCCACATCATAGGATCACATTTTCCGAACGCCTATTGTGATGGGAGACTTTGCAGTTAGATAGGGACAAATGACTGAATCGTGATCAAAGGAATGATAATAAAAATGAAGTAGTTTCAGTCAAAAGAGTTAGGAGAAGATATGCCTTCCCTAGTGTCTAACTCTTTATATTTATCTATTACAGTACTATAAACTACCTTGAAATGTAATGGTACAAAACAATTTTGTCATACTCACGGAGTCTATAGTTTAGACGTATGAATATGGAATATGAAGGATGACTTGTCTCTGCTTTTACATGTCTATGTTTTTAGGTGGCAAGGCCTGAAGACCAGAGATGACTCTTTGGTTAAAGTTTATCATGTAAAAACTTTTTCACTTCCTTGTCTGGCTAATACTGGTTGTGATGTGACAACTCAGCTGAAGCTCTGTAACAGAAGACAAGTACATTTTCTCTTTATGTGGCATGGTCTTCCACACAGAATACATGTTGGAGCATCCTAAGAGACACAGACCTAGCCTCAAAAGTGACATTGTGCCATTTCTTTCATCCTTATGCCCAAATTCAAGGGAAGTCAGCTGTATTAGTCTTCTTTGCATTGCTATAATGGAATATATGAGGTTGAGTAACATATATTAAAAAGAGATTTATGTGGCTCATGGTTCTGCAGGATGGCAGTAGCATCTATTTGGCTTCTGTTGAGTACCTCAGGAAGCTTTTACTTATGGCAGAAGGAAAGGGAAGTCGGTATGTCACAAGGCAAGAGGGGGAGCAAGAGAGAGGGGACGAGATGACAGTTTCTTAATAGAGTGAAAATTCATTCATTACCAAGGCACCAAGCAATTCATGAGGGATCCATCCCCATGACCCAAACACCTCCCACTAGACCTTAAACATGTCTCACAATGACTACCTCCAACACTGGAAATCAAATTACAACATGGGATTTGGAGGAAACAAATATCCAAACCATATCAGTGACATTGATTGAAAGAGTGTTGGCTGGGCTGGGTAGCTCAGCCTGTAATCCTAGTGCTTTGGGAGGTCAAGGCAAGTGGATTGCCTGAGCCTGCGGGTTGGAGACCTGCCTGGGCAACTTGGCGACATCTCGTCTCTACAATAAATCAAGAAATTAGCCGGGCATGGTAGCACATGCCTGTAGTTCCAGCTACTTGGAAGGCTGAGGTGGAAGGATCACCAGAGCCACTGCACTCCTTGCAGTGTGGGTGACAGAGTGAAGCTCCAATTCAAAAAAAAAAGAAGAAGGAAGAGTGCTAATATCACATTGTAGGAAGAAAATGTGAATGGGAAGAGCTGTTAAGGTTACTTTTGGATTAAAAAAAAAACTATTTGCCACAATCTCCTCTTCTATCACTTAGGTGAATACAGATAACAACAAATTTGGAACAATTCTACTCTACTTATTCACATTAATCTCTGATATGCATGAGAAAATAACTTTATGGAGTTAAACCACTGCAAATTTTTTGGGATTTAAAAAAAAAATCACAGTTAGTTTATTTGGATTACACAAGTGCTAAAGAGAGTTTATAAAAGAGGGGGAGAAATAAAATGTCAGGCATGTACAGGGGTTTACATTAAAACATAACAGCAAAAAGGTGAATTTTAAGTAAAGATCCTCAAAAGATGAGGGAGTTTGTGTTACAGATATTAGATAGGTGGAAAAGATTGTAGGAAGACTTTAGGTAGGAGAGTCAATAAACTTCAGAGGCCAGGGCAGTTGGAGCAGAGCAAGTAACAGGGTGAGTCATAAAATATGAGCTAAAGCAACTAATAGAGCCTGTTGGTCATAGTAATGGCTTTAGCATCTACCCTGAATGGGAGGGAAAGCCATTAGAGGAAAGAAGTAATCTGACATATTTTAATAGTCCCATTTTGGTTCTTTTATTGAGAATACACTTGCAAGAACAAAGGGGAAGAAACAGATCTATTAGAAATTCTCTCTATTGTATTTTTCTCTAGTGTAGAAATTCTCTAGTGTAGATTAGATTATGATATTGGGAATGGGAGTTGTAAAGAGTGATCAAATTCTGAATTTTTTGTATTTCCTAAGTTTTAAAAAAAATATTGTTAATTCTGGTAAAACTATACATAACATAAACATGACTATCTTAATGATTTTTACGTGTACATTGCAGTAGTGTTTAGTACATTCACACTTCTGTGGAACCAATCCCCAGAACATTTTTTATCTTGAAAAACTGAAACTGTATACTTGTCTTAAAACATTTGTGTTATTATAAGGGAACATCAGAGACTGAATACTTTATGAAGAAAAGAAATTTATTTGGCTCGTGATTCTGCAGGCTGTACAAGAAGCACGGTGCCATCATCCACTCCTGGTCAGAGGTTCAGGGATTTTCCACTCACGGCAAAAGGCAAAGGGGAGCTGGCATCATATGATGAGAGGAAGGAATGAAGAGATGGAAGGGGGATCTTTTTTATCAATCAAATCTTGTGTGAACTAATAGAATGAGAACTCTTTGTCAGGAGGACAGATAAGCATGATGAATCCACCCCCATCATCCAAATATCTCCCACCAGGTTCTGGATTAGCCAACCAACCAACAGGGTGCATAGAAACAAAAGAAAGAAGAGGTGCAAAAACATAATACTTGGATGCTCCAATATTTAGAGGTTTAGGGGATATAAAGTACCAGTAAAGGAGACCGAGAAGACATAAAATGTGTGGTTTTCCAGAAACTAAATGAAAAAAGTGTTCCAAGGAGGAGTGTTAATCAATTGTGTCAAATGCTGTGGCAAGATCAAATAAATAAGCACTCAAATGACTATGGGTTTAATCATTGCAAGGTCACTGGTGACCTTGGCAGAGCAGTTTCAATTGTTCGGTAGAATTAAAAAATCTAATTGCAGTTGGCTTAAGAAATTTAAAAGAAATACTTAGAAACAGTGAATGTATACAATACTTTAAAGAAGTTTTCCATAAAATGAAGGGGAAAATAGAGTGGTACTTGTATGAGAAAATTGGTTCAAACTCAAATGTGCATAAAGTAATGAATGAGTTCATAACATAGTTAATTTTATAAAATAAAACCTTAAAACATGCTATAGTCATCATAACATTTTGAAATAAAGGAAGGGTAGCAACAATGAACAGTATTTGTAACACAAAATGGTAGTTGATGATCTTGTGGAAAATAAAAGATTTATTGAATATATGAAAAATTATGCATTTCCAAATTTGCTGCCTTTTTCTCTGATGACAATCACTGTCAGAAATTTGCTATATAGTAGTACTTTCATTGATATTAAAAAATCACTAAAAAATTTGTCAATAGTACGTTTTTCAAAGTTTCAATTTGATTCAATTTTTTAATCTATAAAGTAAATATTTTAAACTTGGTGAATGACTATACCCTGTCACAAGAGCCAAATAAAGTATTATTTAAAACAAGGTCTTACTGGCAAAAATTTCAATTTTCTTGCAAATCTGCTGACATCTAGCACTTCATTTTCTGAATCAATGTGTAATTAGAGAATTAAGTTATAAAATGAGATTCTCAAGCATCTTTGCAATATAATATATTGATTCAGAGGAGGACCTTGAAGTAAGTCATATTTGGGCTAAAATCCTGAAACTTTATAAGTAGCCTTTACCTCTCTAATCATCAACTTCCTCATTCTTTTTTTTGAATTGGAATCTCACTCTGTAGCCCAGGCTGGAGTGCAGTGGCACGCTCACAGCCACTGCAGCCTCGACCTGCTGGGCTCAGGTGATCTTTTTGCCCCAGCCTCCCAAGTAGCTAGAACTACAGGCATGCACTACCACACCTGGCTAATTTTTCTTGATTTATTGTAGAGACAAGGTCTCACCAAGTTGCTCAGGCTAGTCTTGAATCCCTAGGCTCAGGCAATCCTCTCACCTTGGTCACCCAAAGTACTGGAAATACAGACTTGGTCCACCACGCCTGGCCTCCTCAGTCTTAATATCAGTCATATCACTACCTATCTCATAAGGTCCTGATGAAAATACACTAGAAATATTATCTAGTCATTTGGATAGGATCTGCTACATAGTAAATGATCAATAAATAGTGTCTACTGTTCATGCTTGGTTATCAACATTGTCCTTTAATAAACTCAGGCCTCTTAATGTTTTCTCCCATAGAGTTTTTGCTAATGACAGAGAAGAGTAAATTATTTTCTATGTGGATGTGAAGTTTAATACAAACGAGCTGTCCTTAGTTCTGTTCACTCACAGTCATGCCATTTGTGAAATCTCATATTATAGCTTTTAAAATATATATATGCTAATTTCATTTTCTGTATCATAATATATTTTAGTGCATTGATGCACATCTTCCAATTTACCAAATACACTGTTTTGTTTCCTCCAAATGTTTAAGTAAATGTTGCATTTCAGGAGGACAAGCCATGCTTGCTTACATGTCACACAACCCTTCCAAGGGTTGCCACATTTCTTCTTCTTTTTTCTTTTTTCTTTTGAGTTGGAGTCTCACTCTGTCACCCAGACTGGAGTGCAGTGGCCGCTCCCAGCCACCATAGCCTCGACCTATTGGGCTCCGGTGATCCTTCCTCCTCAGCCTTCCAAGTAGCTGGAACTACAGGTGCGCGCTACCACTCCCGGCTAATTTTTGATTTATTGTAGAGATGTGCTCTCGCCAAGTTGCCCAGGTGGGTCACGAACCCGCGGGCTCAGGCAATCCACTCACCTCAGCCTCCCAAAGTGCTGGGAATACAGGCTGGAGCCACCGAGCTCACATTCCTTCTGGAGGCTTTAAGAAAGAATTCTTACCTCTTTCTGTTTCTGTTGGTTCCAGGTGGTTTTCTTTGTCTTGGGACTGCATTACTCCAACCTCTACCTCCATTTTCATATCTTCCTCCTTTCTTGAATGTATCCTCCTTGTGTCTCATAAAAAAAAAAAATCACTAGACTTATCACACATCTATATACACCAAGAAAATCTCATCCCAATATCCTTACTTTAATTACATCTACAAAGACCTTTTTTTCCAAATAATGACATACATAGGTTCTAAGGGTTAAGACTTTGGCATATTGTTTGGGGCCACCACTCAATCCACTACAGGGAACATGGTAAATAGATCTGTTTAGTCTGGTTCTCAAAGAGTTACAGGATGTATTTAATAAGTTGCAGAAAACAATCCTGAGAAGACATAATATCTCTGACTCCTTTGACTTGACTGATGGCCAATTAGAATACAAATATTTTGATATAAAATATTAAAGCATTTTAAATGTCAGAATAATGGAAATTCACTTACCACCCAAGCAGTTTTAGAAATAAATATTTTATATGAATTTTAAGTTGCCTGAAAAATATTAACTCAACAAGAAATAATGATGATTACATTTCACTTCAGAGAAAGCAGAGTGTACATTCAAATATGTGCTTTCTCTCCCAGAATTGATCCTTAGGATTCATGTTACATTTCATCTTTTCTTTAACCCAAGATAGCATAAAGAAGTCATGAATCTTTGTCAGAGGTTGCTCTATCCCTCTCAACAACCACTTTTAGGGCCCATAGAAGACTCACCATTCCAAGAACCTGACAAAGCAGGGGTCTGGCTGCTGTGTTTGCACTCTCTTTAGTTTTTTGTTGTTTTTGTTTGTTTGTTTTTTGAGTTGGAGTTTCACTTTGTCTCGCCCAGGCTGAAGTGCAGTAGGATGATCACAGCTAGTGCAGCCTCGACCTCAGGAAATGCTTCTGCCTCAGCCTTCCAAGGTAGCTGAAACTACAGATGTGTGCCATCGCACCTGGATATATATATATATTTTAGTTTATTTATTCTTAGAAATGAAGTCTGGCCAAATTACCCAGGTTGGTCAGAACCCCTAGGCTCAGACAATGCACTAGCCTCCACCTCCCAAAGTGCTGGGATTACAGGCATGAGCCACCATACCCAGTCTTATACTGTCTTCAGAACTGTCCCCAGCACGGTTGCATGATTATGTTTTCGAATTAAATATGTATAGACAAGGAACAGTAGAAGTCTTAAGTGAGTGTTTTTGTCTGTTCTTCTTTTGGGTGGGAGGGTTGTTGTTAAAAAACAAAACAAAAACTCTGTGTAGGTATCCAGTCATTAATTACTAGGCTCCATCCCTGTAGTTGCAAGTAGGAGAAAGCCATGTCTGTTTTGGCTTGACTTACAGTGAGGCAATAACCCTAATCTGAAAGTTTTAAAATGTGTAACAAATGCTGGGCTCGGTGGCTCAGCCTGTAATCCCGCACTTTTGGGAAGCTGAGGTGAGTGGATTGCCTGAGCCCGTGGGTTCGAGACCTGCCTAGGCAACGAGACCTCATCTCTACAATAAATCAAAAAAATCAGTCGGGCGTGGTAGCGCATGCCTGTAATTCCGGCTACTTGGAAGGCTGAGGCGGAAGGATAGCCTGAGCCCAGGAGGTAGAGGCTGCGGTGGCCGGGAGCGGCCACTGCACTCCAGTCTGGGTGACAGAGTGAGACTCCAACTCAAAAAAAAAAAAAAAAAGTGTAACAAATAGAGCTGGGGTGGAGAGGGGAGGTGAGAATGAGGTGGGAGGAATAAATATCGTTTAAAAAATGAGGTAACTATTCTAAAGAACAGGGCATATACAATGACCACAGACGGTTGTCAGGAAGAAAATTGGAAACAAAGAAACATATGTCACCACCGTTTATTTAAAAGTCAGAACTTGAACTTATAGTGTGTATATGTATCAGATGTAATTAATCTGTTATATGTGAACTAAGAACATAGAGCACCAACGATAGAGTGTGAGAGCAATGAAAGGAAGATGTGGTTCTGTTGGGAATAACTGCCCTAATTCCTTCCCAGTCATTGCAGTAGTAAAGAAAAAACTGACTTTCTTACCAGCATCTGAATCTACTAATTAGCAACATAATTCAGGCCCGATGTTCATTGCCCCAGTAATGACTCTCCTACATTAACTCTCAACAGAGGCAAGCAAGCATGAGGTATGGAAACATTCTAAGCAATTTATAAGGTTTGAGGATATTTGGACTGAAACTCTACTGCTATGAATGAATTATTTTCTTTAAAAAATCAAACAAGAGCCAGGCTCGGTGGCTCAGCCTATAATCCCGTGCCTTTGGGAGGCTGAGGTGAGTGGATTGCCTGAGCCCACGGGTTCGAGACCCGCCTGGGCAGGCGAGACCTCATCTCTGCAATAAATCAAAAAATTAGCCAGGCGTGGTTGCGCGCACCTGTAATTCTGGCTACTCGGAAGGCTGAAGCAGAAGGATCGCCGGAGCCCAGCAGGTTGAGGCTGCGGTGGCCGGGAGCGGCCACTGCACTCCAGTCTGGGCGACAGAGTGAGACTCCAACTCAAAAAAAAAAAAAAAAAAAAAAAAAAAAAATCAAACAAGAAGAGATCTCCAGTCAACAGGCGGAGAATTATAGATGAAGGTAACAGAGGTAATAAGGGAGTGAGTGATTTTGTGTATAGACTTGACTAGTGGACTAGCATGCAATTATGGGACCTGTTTTCAGTTTGTCCTTTGTAGAAATAATTGGTGCCACTAAGGATCGTTCTAATAAATGAATCACCTCATGATGCAGAAGAATGATAGTGTGGAATGGCAGCATAATTTAGCATAGTGAGTGCTAGATATGGACACCATTAGCAGCAGCATTTCTTATGACACACTATACAGAGAATGACCACTCTGCCTGGATAAGCAGTGCAAAAGGTAAATGGAATGGCAGCTTGTAGTGTCATGAGTCCAACTGAGCGAATTAATTAGTCTGCACTTCTGCATTTGCAGTGTCTCAGCAGAGTGCTATGGAGTTGGAAGACAGAAAGAACTCGTTCTTGAAGGAAACCTTCATTCAGGCAAGAGACAACTTACAGAGTACAACTCAATGGGCAAAATGATATTTTGAGTCTTTTTTTTAAAGGAAAAAATCAGTAAAAAAGGATCTATGTTATACTTATAGCCATTTTGTGAAAATGTATAAGCTTGTTATGAAGCAAATAGTCTAATGAAAGCCTCACATAGTGGTAAATCGGTGAAGGCAATCAAAGTAGTTGTTCCTCTCTGTTGCATTGGTTCTCATACTTGGAGGCATATTGGAATCACCTGGGTGAAATCGAAACTACAGCAGTCTGGACCCTATCCTAGGAATTCTAATGACTTGGTCTGTCCATGGGTTTCTTCTTTTGTTTAAAGCTCTGGAGGTAATTTTAATGTACAGACAAGATGGAGGACCACTATTCTATTGTATTCTGACATCTTACCAAGTGAATGGTATCCAACTCTGATTACATGTTAAAATCACTTAGGAAGTTATAAAAACAAATCAGATTTCCATTGGATTAAGGCTCGAGTATGCAAAATTATAATTCATTTTATTAAAAAGATATATAACAAGTTACAGGTATGCACCAAGGATCTTGCTAAATACTAAGGAAACAAAAATAAGTTTGCCATTTGTTATCTAGAAACTTAGGTACATTGAAAGGAGTTTATGGTTTAAAGAATTTAAAACTACCTAATGGATTGAACATAATTATAAGCTAAACTCTGACCCCTTGGAACAAATTGTTTCCTTGGAAATATTTAAAAAACAGGGAAAAATATTTGAGAAACTGTATTTTTGGCAAATTATAAATCAGAGGAAAAAAGATAAAGTATGGAAAGCATACAGTGGGAAGTAAAGAATCTGAGACTTTGCCACTAACATGTTCTGACACTTTGGAAAATTTATTTGATTTTAAATTTATAAACTGAGAAAATAATGTTTGCTCAAACTGTCACAACATCTCGTTGTGGATATCAAACCAATTTAATCAAATAAAATAATGGACATTAAATTCCTTGCAACAGATCAAGTTTTGCAAATGTATTTTTATGATTAATGGGAATATGGTGGTAAATCAGACCAATGCCCTTTGTTCCCTGAAGAGAAATATATGTCAAACTGATAAAACATCTGGGTTGCTTAATTATGACACCCTGTCATTTAAAAATACTTACATGACTTATTACATTTGCTAAGACTATCATATATTCAATATTGATTGCATAATATCGCTAAATGATTTCCTGACAACATGATGGAACCTTTATCTTGGCATAATCAAATTACTTTCAATTTATTTTAATTCAAGAAGTGATTATTAGACTTATATAAAATGTTTTGTGTCAAGAATTAGGAATAAATAAATGAATACGACACAATTTCTGGCCTTCGATGGCATAGTCTAATAGTATTTAGATACAAGTATAGATACAGAGTTCTTTCTATATCTCCATCCACACACATCAGCATCTGTCTATCTATGTATCTGTCTTCTATCTAATATTAAAATGTGAAAATTCAGAAGGTGATATGAATTAAAGGGCTAAGAAACTAGAAGAGTAAATCTCATTCTGTGAGAGGTAAACTTCATAGATAAAATGACACGTAAATTATTTTGACGAATGGGTGGGAATTTGTCAAGAATATCCTCTTAGACAGAAAAACAACAACAAGGAAAAATACAAAGGAGAATAAAAATGCACAATGTGTCTACATTGTCACAATCCCCATCTTGAACCTTTCTTTGATACAGGTGATCTAATATTAATATATATTGTGGGGATTCCTCTGAGCACCTCTGTGGACTGCTTCTTCCATGTCATGTATGTCCTATCTTCTTCGAGAAATTTATTGTTCAAATTTTGATGTAAATTTTACATGCTTTTAAAAATTGTCATCCCAACATTTGACTAAATATCCCAATATACTTTATAGGTCAAGGGGTTTTTTTGTTTGTTTGTTTTTTCTTTAGTTGGAGTCTCACTCAAACACCCAGGCTGGAGTGCAGTGGCATGCTCACGGCCACCCCAGCATCAATCTGCTGGGCTCCAGTGATCCTACCACCTCAGTCTTCTGAGTAGCCAGAACTACAAGCATGGGCTACTACTCCCAGCTAATTTTTGATTTATTGTAGAGACAAGGTCTCACCAAGTTGTCTGGGTTGGTTTCGAACCCATAGGCTCAGGCAACTGTTTTTAAAACAAGCTATTTAATTTGTATTTGAGCTCAACTCTGCCCATTTAGTAAAAAAAAATTTAAGCATATACTAGAGATGATTCGGGAGTCTGAATAACAGAATCTGAATTTAATGTCTTCTGAAATGATAATTTATTAACATGAACCTATAGAGGAATGTGATTCATTGATTTTATAAAGATATAATTACAATTTTTTTCTGCAGATATGAGTGGATAATTAAGTAAATTTTCAAAATTTTTTCAGAATTATCTAAGAGAGTCTGACACACTGATAAATCATATGATCATTCTTTTTAAATGACAAGAGATTTTTTGTCTTTCAGTGGAATTTCTATTTGAGGAAGAGCCAGCAGTATTACATCAATTTGTTATCTTCTTAGATTCTTCTGAGACTGAAATGTTCCATACCTTGAAGACTGTATATGTTAAAAACAACACTGAAAAAAGACAAGATAAAAGTAAATTAAGGTGACAAAAATACAAAAAAATTCTTAACTGTGTTTATGTGCATATATATGCACACACAAACATATATATAATTTTATCTTCCTAATTTTCAATTCTATCTTTTTTCTTTCTAATGATATTTTACATATATCTGGATAATTACATATCTATATATGCACACATGCACACACAAAGTTGACAAGAAAACTGTATAATACTGTTGGGAAGTGCCCTCTTGAATATTAATAGATTAGTAGGAAATGAGGGATCAATCCTGTAGATATCTTTTTTTTCCCATCTTAGAAAAATTTAATGCAACAATTAGAGGAAGGAGATCTGTTCAACATGAAAAGATATAAAATCTAACTACAGAGGAATTTATAGCTTATAGGTTTTTAAAAATTAGCTTATTTTAATTTAAGAAATACTTGTACATGTCTAAAAATTTATATAATAAAAAACAGCATTTTCCCTCTGTAACCTTTCCATGCTTGGTCTTAATCTACAGTTATAATTTTTTTTTAACAGTTCTTTCTTTCACTTTTCTAAGGATGTCCTTCAATTTTCCCGACAATTTGCTTGTGCTGTTATTCTATAAACGATTATTCTAGATATTGGAATACAACTTTTTATGTGAGAATAAACTCATTTTCATAGTTTTTTAAATCCTACCCCCCACTTTCATTCATCCCTCTCTAGCAGTCTATTTTTTAAAAGCAGTTTTTTAAAAATTGCCATATAATTAACATATGCTATACCAGTGGGATCCGAGGTCCAGTGCCAGAAGCAATGGCAGATGAAGTTGGGGTCTCCACCTGGTGACATGACAGAAGCCCCTCACTGCTTCTGTGCTTGATAGTGCTATAGGTCTAGATTTCTAGGCTTTGTGCCATATTCCGAGCTAGATTCTTATTCCAACAATTGTATAAGCTACCCAGCATTGTTTCAATGAATTACTTTTTCTTTGCTCAAATTATGCATGGAGACTTGTATTTTGAATGTCATTTATCATTCCATGTTAGCATATTTTTAAATTTAGATATAAATAATACTAGGTCTGATTTCTCCAAAAATATTTTAAAATTATGGTTCTTTTATACTCAGTCCTCATTTCTAGCTGACAGAACAGAACTTATTCTACAAAGAGGTTCACTCTTGGCATTTCAAACAATGAACAGAGAGAAAATTATTAGTTGCTCAGTCTTTATAATGGCTCAGTTGGGATATAATAATACAAATCTAGGTGAGAGACTAAGAATATAGAAGCAAATGACATAACTTTGAGGAGAGGGGAAAAAGGATAAGGAAGAGAAAGAGAAAAAGGTCAGCCCAAAAGAGCGAAAATGAACAAAAGGAATATGGTTTGTGAAAGCCAAGAATACAGAGGATTAAAAGAATGAGGAAGAGTACATAAGTGATATTTCCCAGGGTGCTTAAAGAATATAAGATGTTGAAAGAAATTATAGCATTTTGTGA
Organism: Carlito syrichta; assembly: GCF_000164805.1. Taxonomy (NCBI): domain Eukaryota; kingdom Metazoa; phylum Chordata; class Mammalia; order Primates; family Tarsiidae; genus Carlito; species Carlito syrichta. The sequence goes on from NW_007255712.1 coordinate 131,865, forward strand.
CAAATATATCCTTTGTTACCTTAAAGAAAGGAAATTAAAAATAAATGTGGCATCAGAAATCAGACTGGGATGGTCATGAGGCATAGATCGTATAAATGGAATGTAGGGAATGATGCCATTATTATAAAAATAATAAATGTGATAGTGTACTGTAGAGTCAGGCAGAGTCATATTTTATCCCAGTTTTATTATTTACTTGTGATAACCCTCTGACCTTAATTAATTCATTAATAAAACATGAAGTATTTTATCTGCTACAAAATGTAGTTGCTATGATTTCAATAGATACTAATCTCTCTCTTGTTAAATGGAGTGACTGATAGAGCTAGTGTCTAGGAATGATTTATTTATATAAATATATATATATACACACATACATATATAAATTTATATATATTTATGAGAAGCTGGAATATTTTGTTGACAGATTGCAAAAAGAAAACTGTGAGAGAAAAGAGGAAAGAAATAAAATAGGGAAGCAAAAGGGGTGTGGAAATTGATGGAGCAAGGTGGGTGGGTGTGAAATTTTAGAACCAGTAAAAGTTAAACCAATAGCTCTGTAAAGAATAATCTTGTTTTCTCATACAGAGGAAAAGAAAGACATCGGTAAAGACAGAATATGTGTGAGTGAAAAATAAATTTAAGGAGACTCATATTTAATAGCTTCTAAGTCAGAAAATTAGTAATGCAAATTATAAGAATGAAAGAAAGGGTGAGGAATTGGGTGAATGAAAATACTGAAAATGTTTGTAATAATTATGTAAGGGCTGAGAGCAATAACGACTTCAGCATCATTCTTAAGAAGATGGCATAATATAGTAATAGAACAATTTATCTTTTAAATAATTTTTTTTGTTTGTTTGTTTATTTGTTTATTTATTTATTTTGAGTTGGAGTCTCACTCTGTTGCCCAGGCTGGAGTTCAGTGGTATGCTCCCGGACACCGCAGCTTCGCTGGACTCAGACAATCCTTCTGACTCAGTCTTCCAAGTAGCCGGAATTACTGGTGCATGCTACCACACCCGGCTACTTTATCGATTTGTTGTAGAGACAAGGTCTTATCATGTTGCCCAGGATGGTTTCAAACCTGCAAGCTCAAGCAATCTTCTCTCCTCAGCCTCCCAATTATGGAATTATAGGCTTGAGTCACCGCACCCAGCCTTAAATAATTTTAAAGTATCAATTATCTTTTAATTGTGTGATCTCCTCCATACTAATAGTACAATATTTTAACAACAGAAAAAACATGGAAACTCTAATCACTTCATTGGTTTCAGAACATACTCTGCATATTGATTTGTTGATTAAGTTCTCAGTTGTAATTAAAAAAACTATTTTTCTATAAGTTAAATGTACCAGCGTTTTGAAGAAAGATCAGACTAACTGAAGAGTGTTCTTAATTGAAGTTTCTTAGTTGGTAAAAATCTGTTTACCAAATTACACATATATTTATCATAATAAAATATGTTTAAGAAATAGTATTGGAAAGTGTAAAAGTCAAGGATCATATTTCATTGCTTCTTTTCCAGCGGCTATATGCATTTTTAAATTTGTGGATCTCTAGAGAATATAAATTTAGATAGACAAATTCCTAATCCTCTTTAATTATATTAAACAACATAGCTATATTGATTATAGGTTTCTGTCTCTCAGACATTGTTGATAATCAGTATAGCTGCAAATGGAAAAAATAAAAAAACTTGTGAACTCAGTGTGAATGCATTTAGTGAAAACACGGAGAGTGAGTTAAGAGCCTTCCCCATCAGTCCTTATCTCTTTCTCTGCTTCTCTACCATTTTTCTTCCCGTTTTACTTTTTCAGATGGATATATTTCTTCACACTGTTCAAGTTTTTGCTATGCTTGGAGAAAGGTGCTCCTAATTGAAAGAGTACCAGTAATTAAGAAAAATAAAGACCAACAGAATTTTCAATGTGATTAACAATTGTCTAAACTGTACATTTTTATTACTTTGTACATTTTCAAGTTTTCTGTTCCCTGTGTTCTGCAGTCATGGTCTTGCAATAAGAGTTTTAACAAAAAGCTTTTCTCGGCTATTTTAGTAAATCACTTAGACACAAAAATATATTTTCAGCTACTTAGCTTTGAAATATTAATTTTACAGCATTTTCTAAACCAGGTGTATGAATAAAAGGCAATAGTAGTTGGAATACTTGTTTCCATTTTATACTCTTATCTTCTGATTTTCGCATCTTGAAACATGAAGTTATGCTGCCTAAGGAGGAAGGTAAAAGGTGGGTCAATATACCCTTTGTTACACTGGTGTCTTTTAAATTAGCAGTCTTGAAGAAAACATTTATTGTCCATTGTCCTGGTATGTTTCTGCTCAAGATGTGGCCACATGGAAGCTATAGGATTCCCCGACACTTCAGAAACGTTTGAACTTATACCTCTTATGTTATTTAAAATGTGCAATTTTGTTAGGGTAAGCAGGTTAGGCTAAAATAAACTTCAAGGTTGTAGGAACGTTCCAAGCACATTGATGCCTACAGTGGCTGTTTCTGAACCCACGTACAAGCAAGCAGCCTAGCTATAGGAAACTTCACATATAAACTGTTAATACTCTTGTCAAATACACCTGCCCCATGTAGTCCTATCCAAGATGCTTGCAGTCAAGAGCCAACCACCAAGATAGGAACTAGCTTAGAGACTCCTGGAGCATCACGTCAATAGACAAAGCTGACCTAATATAGCTGTGAACTACTTTTGCCTTCATTGTAAGCTCATTTTAATGTAATCAACACTGTCATTTTTACAAAGTCTCCACCCACCAGGCTGCCAGGACAGTTCTGGTATGACCCTAGAAGGCCTAAAACTCTGTAATCCCAACATTTTGGGAGGCAGAGGCTAGAGGTTTGCCTGAGCCCAGGAGTTCAAGACCAGCCTGGGCGACTTGGTGAGAACTCATCTCTCCAGTAAATCAAAAAATTAGCCAAACTTGGTAGCACACGTCTGTAGCTCCGGCTACTTGGAAGGCTGAGGCAGGAGGATCTCCGGAACCCAGCAGGTTGATGCTGGGGCAGCCATGAGCATGCCACTGAACTCCAGCCTGGGCAACAGAGTGAGACTCCCACTCAAAAAAAAAAAGGCCTAAAACTACCCCCTGCCAGCCCGACATAAGGGAGGAGTAACAGAGATCCAGCTCTGAGACCACGCATTTCTAGGAAAAGCCCACCCTAAACCCACTCTTCAAAACCCGTAAGAATAAAAGTTACAGTTCAACAATAGTTGGGGGCAGAAGCAGCAGTTTTCCATAGGCTGTTTCTTTCCCCTCTTCCTCCCTTCTCCCCTAACCTCCACCATTCTTGGGAGTGTGCTCTTCTTTGCTTAAGGAAGCCTCTTGCTTATCTCACTCCTCTGTGTGTCTGTGAACTCATTCCAACATGAACACAAGAACCTGTCATTGATTATCTCACGCAGGGAGCAGCATCACTTCTGGTAACAATTTCATAGAAAACCCAGACTGTAGGATCTCAGTGTCAGCAAAGTTCTGAAGAAGAGGTAGTGCTAACTGAAGTTGAAGCTCAGGGTGAAGATGGGTTAGTTGGTTTTGTCTCAGTCCATTTTAGATAGCGACATTGAAGCCATTGCCTTGGTGGTTGTTCTGTATCATTTTACACCTTTTTTCATTGTCCTCGTGTTACCAATAGTTATTCTTATTACGCAAATAACAATTTAAAGGTCTAGTGTTTGGCTTTCATTTCCATTTATTTGCTTGTGAAGAACATTGGTTGTCATAACATATTTATTATTAGTTCAAGATATTGCTTCTTTTGTTAATTAGCCGCTTATTCACTTTGGCTATTGTTTTGTTTTTTAGCATTTTTCTTATCAACATGCATTAGCTTTTTATATATAATTGTCAACCCTTTTTTGTTTCTCATGTTGATTTATCCAATGGGTACATCTCAATGATATAAATTTCAAAGTTATATTTTACACTTTATCAAAACTTGCATTTTGAACTTTTCTATCATATTGCTAGTCTATTTCTATACATTACCAAAATTTCATGAACACTGTGTAGACATTTCAACCTTAATCTTTTAACTCTTTAAAGCTTGATTCTGTTTTATTAACATATTTAAATTTCCATAGCATAGTTTATTGACAGTTTTTGTGCTTCACATTTACTAATAAATATCCTCTTTCTACATATTACATGCTTATTTATAGTAAAATTATGTTTTGACTCTCCTAACTTTGTTTCGGGATATGGTAGCAAATAATTTATATATGGTATAATTGGAGATGTTTATATTTCTAATCTATATCAAATTTTAAAAAAATAATTTGGTTCTTTGTATTACTATAGTTTTCAGTTTTTAGGATACGCTTTTGTCTTCTTGAGAACATGTGTTATTGTGAACAGGATTGTTTTTCTCCCCCTTACTCCCACTGACCAGAAAGAAAGAAATCCTGGATCTTTCATAAGCCCCTGAGAATAGTGAATTTTCCCCTGGCTTTATAGTTCTTATGATAACATTGTGGCCTTACTGAATGGGCTGAGGACGTGGTACACAGAGAAACAGAGTGGTGTAGTACAATGTGCATACCAAAAGTGTAGCTGGAATCTAGTATCTGTTATGCTAATCTGCCACATAGGTAAGTAATCATAGTTTTTTTTTTTTTTTAATCCAGATTCTCTTTGAAGCAAAATGGTTTGCAGAAGTATGATGTATTATTCTTTTTTCCCCTATTCTTCTCTTCTTTCTTCTAATTTATTTACTTTCCTAGCTTTCATTTTATTTCTACAGAAAAGAGATTATACAATATCTGACAGTGTCTGTCATTTAAATGACTCCCCCGACCAGTGAAGGAGTCTAAACAACAATCTCCCAGTAGCTTTCCTCCAGCTGCTAATGACTGCTCTCCACGAAAGGCTCATATCCTCACAACTTTGAATGTTGCTACTACTAAGAAAACTTTTCTACATATCTGCCCTGCTAAATTAAATATCCTGAAAATTAAACTGGTCACATCTGGTATAACTAACTTTAATCACTGTGGTATAGGTTAGTGGAATTAAGAGAATCTAAGAAAATATGCTCAGTCTACATGGATCTTGAATAAGAAAACCATTCAAATTATATTTTAGTGCCAGCGAGCAAAAGAAAAGTAATTATTATAAAAAGAGAAATTAAAATATACACACCTCTAGGTAAAATTGTATTTCATGATTCATGTAATACATTAAAAATATAAATATATGGAATTAATTTATTTTCTTATTGAACATCCACTTTTGTGTTAAAATCCAGGACCTCAAGAGTCACTTCTATCTCCAAGCTGTCAGATCATGCAAAATTAATACAAATCATAGCTGTACATTTTATCTCATATCTTAGGTCTTTGAGACATTTGTTACATTTAAATATGTTTAGAAAAATTAAAAGTGCATGTCACAGTATAGCGGATAAAACAAGCCGCAAAATTCTATATCACTCCTTCCAATCGGGTAAAGTAAATCTGTTTCATTTTTGGATGGAGGTCCTACATTCTGTGTAAAAAAAGGATGGATTTAAGGACCAAACTCTGGGTAATAACATGTGCACAAATTGGGATGTGTGCTTGTTTATTTAGGGCAACTGAAAGCAGCTAAGTCTTCTGGAATGTTTGGCAGCTGTACAAGAAGCTGTGACCCTCGTGGCAGTTTCTTGTTCTGAAACCAGGAGTAAATTCCTAACCAGTAACACATAATCATACATTCCAAGAGGTAGAATTGTTTGTTTTCATCCTGTCAGTTTAGATTTCTTGGTCAACTCAAAAAAAGTCTAAATGTGTCTTGAAGCTATAAAACAATTGAAACTTCTAACCTATGATTGAACTCCACAGGGTAAAGAGGAAAAACTACAGTTGATAATGTGGTATTGGCAGAAGAAAAGCACAGGGCAAGCGAAACTACAGTGTGATTCAGTATTCAGCTGCAATACACAGCACAGAGGAACATTGTCACCAACCTTTAAAGGCCAGGTAGCTTTACTGTTCAGCTCACTGAAGCTGCTTATACTAAGAAATAAACAAACTTCTTTTTTTTTTCTGTGCTCAAGTCCTTTCATGTCTCCCAAATTATAATTGTTTCTGCTTGGATAAGACAAATTGGAAGAGAGTATATTCACACATTTAGTTCTCAGCAAATCTCTGCTCAAGTCTTTACACCTTATACAATATAAATAGAAAGATAATGTTTTTCTATGTTCTAATATGAACTTGGAAAATTTAATCCTTACAAATGTTTCCAATGGGAAGTGTGTTTGTTTCCTTTTGCTGCTGAAACAAATCACCACAAATCTTCTGACTTACAAATTTATTGTCTTACAGTTCTGATGGTCAGAAGTATGAAATGGGTCTTACTGGCTAAAATCAAGATGCTGGCAGGGCTGCATTCCATCTGGAGTCTTTAGAGAAGAATTATTTCTTACCTGTTTTAGCTTTTAGAGGCCACTTGCGTTCCATGGCACATGGTTCTGCTCCGTCTTTAAAGTCAGCAATGGCAGGACAAATCCCTCCAATGGCTGCCTTCATTGTCACATCTCCTCTGCCTCTGCCTCTTCTACCTCTTTCTTTCACTTAAGAGGGCTCCTGTGATTACATTGTTCCCATTAGATAATCCAGGATAATTTCCTCTTTTCAAAATTTTTAGTAATCACACCTGCAAAATCCCTTTTGCCATGTAAGATAAGATACTTACAGGTTCTGAGGGTTAGTATGTCGACATCTGTGAGGATTCACTGTTTTACTTTTAACAAGAAGGTTTCTATTTTATAGATAGGAAACTAGGCCTCAGACATTTCAAATAACTTGCCACTCAGTCTTTAATTCTTGAACCCAGAGTCCATATGACTATGCAACTCATGTATTTTGTGTTTAGTAATGCTTCATTCATGCTCTAGTCTAATCTCATGTCAATTCTGTCTCCAGATTGCTTATGTTGTTTAGATTTCCTTGGGCAAGTATTAGAAGTTCCAGTGTGCCTGAAAGTTTACAATGAAAGGAAGAGCCAAGTTTACAATGAAAGAAAGAGCCAAGGTCTCAGGCGTGAGACCTTATATAACAAGCCATATTTCCTGTGAATTATGTTGACCACAACTATATTAAAGTGTTCGGGATATCTGGTAGAATTATATTAACACTAAAAAATTTTATCCCTTTTCCTATGACATACATTTCTCTTGGATATTTATACACATACAAAGATTATGTAAGTAAGGTTGAGATTTGTCTTTAATCTGTTAGAACATGTAGTGTTTTTATACTTGTAGATAAATAAAAATTGAATGTGAGAGACATTTGATTGCTTAAACGCAAATCATTATTATATCTCTCATTTCCTGATGTCATAGATCAGCTTAACATTAAAATTGAATTTAAGATATAGGAGTGATTCTCATTTTGCCAAATTAGAAAATCATAACATTCTTCTATTTATGTCAAGAACATAAAATATGTATAATGGCACATTATACTCATTTTGAACTATAAGAATTATCTAGAATAAAATATAATGAAGAAAAGGAAAGATCTATTTCTTGTAGGTAAATTGTGAGTTTCTATGACACTTAATATCTTTTCAAAAATAAGATAAGTTCCAAACTTGACCTCCCATATGTTGAGAGTGCTTTTTAAAAAGTATTATGGCAAGATGAAAGGTCACTTTACTTCTCATGTACAATGAAGTATATGTCCTTCCACAAATAATTATTAGGATTGAATGAATTTGATGGAATAAAAGAAGTATCTAAAAAGCTCTTTTGCTCTTTATTTTTTATTTTTATTTTTTTTTGAGTTGGAGTCTCACCCTGTCACCCAGACTGGAGTGCAGTGGCCCTTTTGAACACTAGCAAACAATCCACGCTATAGTAGTGTTCAATAGATATTTGTTACATAAATTTAATAAAATAAAATTTAAATGACATTGATCACCAGAGAGTATTCACAGGAAGAGTAATTCTAAGGAATAGAAAAATTATATAAACATGTTCTAAATGACTATTTCCTAAATTTAAAAAATGAAATAGAGAATCAGAATAGTTTACTTAAACAAAATGAAACATTTTTCTGCCATGTTATCATTTATTTTCTGTTTTTTTTTCTTTTGATTTCTGTTCCACTATTTCTCCTTTTCTGTTTTCTTGTTGGCAAGTCTAATATCATTAAGTAACCTTATTAATTTGTTTATCTTTAATTATTTCATTTTATTTTTGAGTAGGGTGTCCCTCTGTCACCCAGGTTGGAGTGCAGTGGCACACTGCTCATAGCCACCGCAGCCTCGACCTGCTGGGCTCCAGCGATCCTTCCGCCTCAGCCTTCCGAGTAGGTGGAACTTCAGGCACGCGCTACCACACCCGGCTCATTTTGATTTATTGTAGAGGTCTCTCCAAGTTGCCCAGGCGGGTCTCGAACCCACGGGCTCAGGCAATCCACTCACCTCAGCCTCCCAAAGGCGAGGGATTCCAGGCTGAGCCACCGAGCCTGACACTCTTTTGCTCTTTAATATAACATATATTTAGTAATGACTAAAGTCTGAAAATAATGTTTTAAAGAATGAATTATAGTTTTTATACACCATTATCTACATCTTATTTATTATGCTGGAACTAGAGGCAACACTTTTCAAATTCAAGAGAAATATGACAACTATACTGGTTAAAATGAATAATGCAGCCACATGAAGATATACAATGGTTAAAATTTTAAAAGATGACAATGCTTTGGAATAGATTCCGAGAACCTAATTAAATTAAAGGCAATCTGTACCTAATGAACATGAACTACTTTGGCTTCACTCACCCCTACTTTTAACGTATGCCGATAAATCATTTTTAAAGGCATAGTACAAGAACCCTGATCTTACATTAGGGTATACAGCACTAGTTCTTTGGAGGATTAAGGAGTACATATTTTCCTCCTATCAACTAATTGTGTGCATTGAATTCACTTGGTCTAGAACATAGTCTTGAAAATAAACTATTTAATAATATGAATTATCCACACAAAACATTCTGAAATGGATAGCAGATAGTAAATAAGACACAGAAGGAAATTATACAAGATTAGATCATGTATTGCTCTTACTTAATTCTGAAATTTCTCCTTTTCTGACAGCACTAGCCCACCTTTCAGTAAACATGTTGAATATGTTTAAGTAGAAATAAAATTTATAATAACAATAAAAACTTTGTTTCATAATTGGATCATCAAACCTAAAATTCAAATAATTATTATACTTCATTTTTTTTACTATTTTAGTAAATACCCATTGTACATATAACAATTGACTCATGATTATACTGATATATCACACATATGCTAGACCCTGTCAACTGTCTTACCTCATTGTCTACCATTCATTGCTTGTGTCAATGGTTACATAATTTGCAAGATGAAGTGAAAGGTGAAAAAAATTCTTTGTTCAAAAAACGATTAAGAATTTCAAGACAGTAAGAATAGAATATTAAACCAAGTACATGATCTTTATAAACATTAGTCCCTGTCACTATACATATCACATGCCCTGAAGCTGATCTTTCATAGTAATTATCACTATTAAAATTAATATCTTCATCATTATGTTTGTTTCATCTAACCTCATTATTAGAATGTGTACTCTGTAGAGTTCAGATTATAACTGCCACATTTCTCTTCATATGCAAATGTTTAGAATTACCCCAATACATCGAAAATTAAATATTTTATTTTTATTTTTATTTTTTTTGAGTTGGAGTCTCACTCTGACAACCAGACCCAGACTGGAGTGCAGTGGCACACTCCCGGCCACCACAGCCTCGACCAGCTGGGCTCCGGTGATCCTTCTGCCTCAGCCTTCCAAGTAGCTGGAACTACACGCACATGCCCAGCTAATTTTTTTGACATTGTAGAGATGAGGTCTCGCCAAGTTGCCCAGGCGGGTCTTGAACCCGCAGGCTCAGGCAATCCACTCACCTCAGCCTCCCAAGCGCAGGATTACAGGCTGAGCCACCGAGCCCAGCTAGAAAATTAAATATTTTAAAACAAACAAATGAGATAGTAAGTGAATAAAACTCTTATTTCTCAATTTCATCTCTCCTAACCTTCTTAACATAACTGTTCATTTAATTATTATCTATTACTTCTTATTTGTAATTTTGCATTTGTTTCCTTCATTTCTCTTAACTTTTCTTTTGGTCATTCTACTATCTTATTCGATTCTTAATGTTAGTCTTCATCAATACAACTATCTAGAAAGGTGGAGCAAGATGACAGAATAAAACACTGAAACAATTTTCCCAACACAAACATCAATTTGAACAACTATCTATGAAAGAAAATTATCTTCACAAGAGCTAAGTAAACCAAAGATCATAGTAGTTGGTTTTAGAATAATAACAAGAAAAAAAATGCTTTGAAGAGGATAAGAAGGACAGTCTTGTATTATCTACGCCACTCTGTCTCCAGGCCCAGGAAACAGTGGGGAAAAAGACTATATTCCTTGGAAATAGATGAGGAAAATGTGTGTGAGACTTTGCCTTGAAACTTGGTACCAGCCTTGTCACAGTAAAATGCAACACTGAACAGAATTTTGTAACTTCTGTTTCCAGGCCAGTGCCTACAGATGGAGATTCTAGACCATCACCCATGACAGAAAAAAGTCTACTTGTTTGGCAGGATGAACATGAATCTTAGTCCGCTTCACATTTGATGGACTAAAGTGACCCTGGGACCCAAAAGAATTTCAGCTACAGGCAGTTGGTAATGGCCATGGGACTTGGGTGAGTCCCAGTGCTGGATTAGTCTGGGAGACTGTGAACTTCACATGCAATTAGCATGGCATCAACTGCAAAATTTATGAAATTGCTCGTATTACCCGTCCCCCCAATCCCATATGGCACAGCACAAAGGCGCACTCCTTGCAGGTGTGGAAAGAGAGATAAAACTATTGGCTAGGAACCCAGGGAACACTCCCTTGTCTTCCTTAAATCTACAAGGGCCAGGAACTTGCAAGAGTCTGTAAGAGAGGCAAACCTGGACTTAGGGTATCCTCTACTGCTAAGCTGGCTACAGTGACCATCAGGTTGGTGAACTCAACAGTTTCCCATGAATTCTTGAAAACCCATCTGAAAAAGGATGAGTGCAAACAAAGCTAGACTGAGATTAGAATAAATACCTTATGCTTAATATTCAAACTTGGCATACATTCACAAGCATCAGCAATATTCAAGAAAGTATCACCTCATCAAATGAACAAAATGAGATGCCAGTGACTGACCCTGAAGAGATGAAAATGTGTGATCTTTCAGACAAAAATTTAAAATAGTACTTTTAAGAAAGTTCAACAAACTTTAAAATACACATAAACTCAGAAATTCATAAGACAAATTTAACAAAGAGATTAAAATAATTTCAAATATTAACCAGAAATCTTGGAATTGAAAAAACAATGCACAAATTGAAAAATGCATTAGAGGGTTTTAGGAGCAGAATTGATAAGAAGGAATCAGTGAGTTCAAAGACACACTCTTTGAAAATGGCCCATCAGAAGAGGAAAAAAAGGACAAAAAATAAAAATAAAAGGAAATGAAGAAAGATTATGAGTTATTTGTGGAATAGCATAAGAGAGTAAGGGATTAAAACATAACAACTACAGAAAATCTCTTAACCTTAAAACAAGACAGTAAGAAAGGAAGAAAAATGCTACAAAACAGCAAAACACAACTAATAAAATGGTAGTAGTAAGTACTTAGCTACCAGTACAGGCTTGAATGTAAATGGACTAAATCATTCAATTAAATGACATAAATTGGCTGTGTGAATTTGAAAAACAAAACAATACAATATTCAACTACACAAAGAGGGACTTCTCCCCCCCCCAAAAAAAAACCCTACTTTTTTGAAGGGTGGACCCCTTGTAGTGCAGGCTTCCTCTGCTAGGTAAGTGTTCAAGAAACACAGCAGCATCAGTGTACCAGCTAGCAATTGTTGTGAGAGACTGCATTTTGCTTCAGTGAATTTTTTTTAAAGATTCTTTCAATCACTTGCTCATTCCATGATGGGTGATTTACAAGCATCCCTGCCCACACGACATAAGGGTTCAACAGTCTTTTACCAAAAACAGCATGATCTCCATGTTCCACCTTCCATCTTCAGCTATCTCACCCAAGCAACTTTTTTTTTGTTTCCCTGAATGAAAAAAAGTTCTCAAAGGGAAACGTTTTGCCAATATGGAAGACGTGAAACAAAAAACAGCAGAAGCCCTAGAGGCATCAAAACTGACACGTTCCAAAACTGTTCTGAGCAGTGTAAAATGCATTTCAATTGTGTATTGCATCAAATAGAGGGTACTTTGAAGGATAATGAAGCTTAACCAAGTAAGAATAAATATACAAATTTTTATAAATGAATTCTGATTTTGGGGGCACCCCCTTATATGCTATATACAACACACTCTCTTCTCCTAGAAAAAACACACATAAACAAAAAATGAAAAAAATTTAAAAAGATATTCCATGCACATGGAAACCAAAAGGAGAAAATGAGCAGCTATACTGTGTCAGATAAAATAGATTTTAAGTCAATATCAGGAAAAAATGACAAAGAAGGCCATTACATAGTAACAAAACAGTCACCACAGTGGGGCAAATATTTATGTACCCAACACTAGAGTGCCTAAATTTCTTTAGCAAATATTACCTGGCCTAAAGGGAGTAATTGGCAACAATACAATAATTGTAGGGGATTTCACTACACCACTTTCAATAATGAGCAGATCATCCATACAGGAAACCAACAAAGAAACATTGGAGTTAAACTTCACTTTAGACCAAATGGACCTACTAAACGTTTAAAAACATTCTATCAAAAAACAGAAGAATAAATGTTTTTTTCACAACAGCACATGGAAGACTTCAGAATAGACCACGTTGTAGACCACAAAGCAAGCTTTAACAACAACAACAACAAATATATGTATATATGTGTATATATATATATATATATATATATATAAAACATCAAGTCTCTTTTCAGACAAACCTGAAATAAAAATAGAAATTCATAAAAAGAGAAACTTTGGAGACTTTAAAAATACATAAAAATTAAACTGTCTGCTTGTGAAAACCAATGAATGGAAGCATAAAAAAAATTTTAAATTCTATGAAACAAATGAAAATGGAAACAAAACATACCAATACATATAAAATACAGTAAAATCAATTCTAAGAGGGAAATTTATAGCAGTAAGTGCTTATATCAAAAAAGTAAAAAGACCTCAAATAAGCAACCTAACATTACACCTCATGTAATCAGAAAAACAAGAACAATCTAAAATGAAAATAAGAGAAAAGAAATAATAAATATTAGAGCAAAAATAAGTGAAATATACTTTAAAAATTAGAGATCAATAATATAGTTTTCTGAAAAATAAATGAAATTGACAAAATTTTAGCTAGACTAAGAAAATAGAGAAGATTCAAATAAATAAAATCAGAGCTGAAAAAAAGAAACACAAAGGATCATAAGAGGCTATTATGAACAACAGCACTTAAAGAATTTGGAAAACCTAGATGAAATATGCTGATTTAGTCATTTTATAGTGTATGAATGGATTGGATCATCTCATTGTATCCTATAAAGTTGTACTGTGTAAAAAATGTGATATTTTTACAGACTTGCTGTCATATGAAAATCAAATTTAAAAAATTACAACACTCTTATTCTCTGTTTTTTATACTTGTCCTTAGTTTCAAATTCTAAGTCTGGGAGCTAAGTGGAATTTTAAATACCTTTATAAATGTTGATAGTGAGGTGGCTAAGTGTTATAAAAAGGCAATTCCATAAGCTAATAATAAATTGAAAAGCAGAAGCATCATGCCCATTTCCTGCAATAATAAAGTTTACTGTCTGTATTAGTCTGTTTTCTCTAGAGACATGGAACCAATAGGGTGTAATAAGAATGCAATTATTAATAGTATGTTACCATATACTTATTATAGGGAATTGGCTCATGAAATTATAGGAGCTAAGAAGTCCAGGAACTTCAGTCAGCAAACTGACCAGAGTGTTAATAGTATAGTTGTTGCCGGAGTCCAAAGACCTGGGAAGCAGAATAGCCAATCGTGTAAATTAAAGTCTGAGTCTGAGTCCAAAGACAGGAGAAGACCACTGTCCTAGCTTGAAGACACTCACGCAAAAGAGAGAATTGACTCTGTCTAGTCTTCTATTATATTCAGATCTTCAATAGATTGAATGAGGCCTCACCCATATTGTGGAGTGTCATCTACTTTTCTCAGTTTACTAAATCAAATGTTACTCTCATTCAAAAATGCCCTCACAGACACTCCCAGAATAAGGTGTAACCAAATATCTAGGCAATTCACAGCACAGTAAAGTTAACATTTAAAATTAACTATCGTAAGTCAAACTTGTGTCAATTGGTACCCATATACATCTCTTCAAACTGTACTTACTCTTCAAGAAAAGAAAATAACAAGGTCACAATTCCACCTAACATGATACAACTACCCTGTGTACAACTAAAAGCAAACTAACTTCTTTTCCAAAAAAGAAAGTACAGGTCTTGAATGATGTTTACTTTTCTCTTGGTAAGTTAAATACATAAAAACCATAATGTAAAGTTAGCAATAATTAAATACTGTAAATCAGTGCATCTTATGTTACATAAGTAAACAAGAGAGGGAGGAGAAAGATATTTGGCTCACACACATACACACATGTGTATACATAACAAAATAAAGAGGAAGACAGAATATTAACAGTCTTCATTTTGGTAATTGGTCACATCATCATGTTTGGTATTTATAATTACCTTCTTCCACTACCCATTGTGCTTTTCCTCAGCTAGTTGTGATTTTCTACTCAATAGAGTGATACAAACCTTCATTTCTGAAGGATCCAGACCATTAATAGTCCTGCCTGGATTGAGTTGTTATAGTTTCCCACTGCTCTTAACAACAGGGCATGGTAATACTAAGAGATACCTTAGGGAACTTCCATATTCTAGACATATTCTTCCTCACCTCTGTTGTGGAGTAGTGGTTCGATTTCCCTGGGTACTCAAGATCAGTCATGCCAGTCAGGCCAGTAACTTCCTTTTCTCTCTGTTAATTCAGAGACATAAGCAGTCCAAAGTAATTGGACAGCAGTCTTCAATATTCAGTTCAATGGAATCATTGTATCTCCTGATAGAAGCATCTCTGTCCTTAAAAAAAAAGACCTGAGGTGAATAGAGCATACGAAAATGGAAACAGAAAAAATATATATAAAGGGATAATAATGAGTGGTGCTAATCCCATTTCCAGCCCAGCCCTTCATACCTGGACTCATGAATCCTGGCTATTAGAGAAACAACACTGTACATTGTACACTAATTCAGAGGATATACACCATTCTGCAGAACCTTGCCCCAGCCCTGTAAGTCATTGCCAACTATCTGGCTCTGGAACTGAGTCTTCAAACAACTTCCACCATTCTATCAAACCAACTGCTCAGGATAGTGGGCAACATCCATTGTGGGTAAAGACCAGTGAATTCAATGAACATTGCCAGATTGCTGCACTTATTTTGCTGTGAAATGAGTTCCCTGATCAGATGTAATGCTGTGTGAAATTCCATGATGGTAAATTGTTTAAGTTTATGCATAATAATTTTGACAGAAGCAATTTTCACAGGTAAGGCAAATGCTCATCCAGAGTAATTGTCTGTTTTAGTAAGAGCAAAATGCTCCCTCTTCTATGATGCAAGTGGCTCAATATAATCAAAATGCCATAAAGTAGCTGGCTGATAATCCTGGTGAATGGACCATCTCAAGGGCTGAGAGTTGCATTCTGCTGTTTGTGGATTAGGCACACAGTGGCCCAACACAGGTCAATCTTGTTGCATACAAGTCCCCATATTTAATAGGTGAGCCCATGAATAACTTCCAATTCTGTACCATAGCAATTTTGGGGCAATGATAGAGGTGATTAGCAGAGATTCTGTCTGGTATCAAAGAATGGGTCGTTTTATCCACTTGATTATTAACATCTTCCTTTGCCAAGTTTACATCTGGTAAACATTCACATAGGACACAAATATCTATATATTTTTATTTTTTATTTTTTGCCCATTTGGGGAAGTCTATCCACATATCTTTGTCCCAGATTTTTTAATCACCATTTTTCCAGTCATGTCTCTTCCAAGTCGCTGACCATCTATACAAACCATTGATCACAGTCCACAAATTGGTACATACTCGCATGTCTGGCCATTTCTCTGTCCAAGTGATATAAAAAAATTCTACTTGAAGTTCTATCCACTAGGAAAACTATCCTTCAGGGATGTGCCAGAAAGGGCTCTAGGGGTGCAACTGACCACTTTTGGATAGAGCTTATCTGTAAAACAGGCCCAGATCTTCTTTTCCATAAGAAATGTCCCATGAAACCTTGCTGTAGGCAAGGAAGGAGAAGGCAGCATAGCAGGAATGGAGACTCAGCATCTGGGCCATTGGGCAATTTCTTGGAACACTTTTGTGCTTTCAGAACTTTCTTGGATCAGATATATATATATATCACTTCCATTTGATGATGGAGTGCTGCTATATACACTCAACTTCACAGTTTGGTGGGTAAGATAACATCTAGTTCATGATAAGTACTTAAGATCACACTTAAGATCACATGGCAACTTGGTGGCCCATTGTTGTAGTCATTTTGTAAATGGGCTGGTGTAACACATCCAAATGAGAAACATGTTGCCTCAAAAAATCAAGAAACCCACTATCCATTGTTATTCTTGCGGTTGTTGGAGGGACCAGATACAATATCTTATCCTTCACCTTGGGAGAGATACTTTGGCATATTTTTTACCACAGGATCCCTAGACATTTCACTTCAGTAGAAGATTCTTGAATTTTTGTTGATTTTATCATTATAGCAGCCCATGCTGCCTAAGACATGTTTTGACACCAAGAAGTGAGATGCTGCTGTATCAAATATGTAAACATGCAGAAACAGTTTTGGAACTGGGTAATGGGTAGAGTCTTCAAGAGTTCTGAGGTGCATACTAAAAATATGGATGTTAAGGGCAATTCTGGTTAAGTCTCAGGCATTATAAATTGGCAAAAATCTTAACTGGACTGTGCTCTAGTGTTTTCTGGAAGATAGAATTTATGAGTGATAAAATTGAATAGTAAGCTATAGAGATTTCTAAGCAAAGTTTTGAAGATGCAGCCTTGTTCTTTCTATCTGCTTGTAATAAAATGCAAAAAGAGAGATAAATTGAAGAAGAAATTATTAAGATAAAAGAAACCAGAACTTGAAGATTTGGGAAATTCTCCATCTACTCCCATTGAGAGGAAAAGTCTTCTAAAAAAAAAAAAAACTTATTTAGTGGCTGAATAACCAATTGATAAAGAGATTATGGGTGCAACTCATGAACTTAATCAACTATCGCTGAAGAAGCCAGGAATAAAGGTAGGATTATACCAGCAAAGAGATTGCCAATTTTAACTAAAGGGAATAGAAAAGATAGTACAGAATGGAGGATATAAGAGTTCATGAATATTATAGGAAAGCATAAAAAACCATAGAGTTATCTGGTTAAGAATGTATGCTATTTTTCAAGAAAAGAAAAGTGAGATGCCACTGGTGATTTAGATATCATCAAGGGTGCTACTCCCAGAAGCCAAGAGTAAACAGACCTAGTGGTAATGGTGCTTCAACTTCAATTTCAAAGGGTGAGAATATTGTCCCTCAGAGTCACCTGGGTGGAGACCTGAAAGAGGACCTTGTAGACAGGGCTGCTGCAGGGAGCATTGTGAGCGGGGTCTTTGCTAAGCTATGGAAGTTATGTTATCCCCTTCATGGACCTGGAGGGAAAAACATCATACCAAAGATAATTATTGGCAAACCTTAAAATGTAAGGAAATTTTCTTGTTAAGTTTTGGTTTGCTCATGACCCATCATCCATTTCTTCTCTTTTCTTACTTCTCCCTTTTGGAAGGGAATTTCTATTTCATGACTGCCCCACTATTATATTTTAAAAGCACCCATTTCTCTGGTTTCACAGCTGTAGAAAAAATGTGCCTTAGGATGAATAATACCTCATTGTCATCCATATCTAATCTAGGTGATATTTAGATGGGAATTTGACATTTGGACTTTACAGGTAATGCTGGAATGAGTTAAGACTTGGGCATTATTGAGATGGAATGAATGTGCTTTGCATATGAGAATAGAATACATTTTGGGGATCCAGAGGCAGAATGCAATTGAGCAAATCCCCACCCCCCCATAATTTATATGTTGATACCCTAATCCCCAGTGTCATATTTGGAGATGAGGTTTTGGGTGATAATTAGGCTTAGATGAGGTCATGGTGGTGGGACCCTCAGGACAAGATTATAATTTTATGTTTTTATAAAAGAAGAGTCAGAGACGCCAGTGCTACTAACGCTTGCACTCTCTCACACTCTCTCCCCTCACCCTGTCTATCTCTCTCCCATGTAATTACACAGAAAGACTTCAAAAGCTGTGAGAAAATAAATTTCTGTTTTCAAGTCACCTAATCTATGGTATTTTATTATGACATTCCAAGCTAGAATAGTGATCAATAGGCTGATAAGTAATTATGGCAAAATTGTAGGTGTTAGTATTTTCTTATCGAATCAAATAGATTGTAGTTGGTAAAAAAAAAAAAAAAAGATTATTATTTGAACCGATTCAAGTGTTCACCGGTAGAATGTTTAGGAACGTTATGTGTACTTGTGAATTCAATCTTAAGATAATGAGTCAGGAAAACAAAGCATTATTTCTGAATATTAACTACGTTATAAATGTAATTGCAGGAAAGATTCTTGAAAGGCAGAAAAATAAGTTTCAGGTAGCCTTGAAAATTAATCTCTGACAAACTTACCTTCCCTGCTCATTCCAAAGCATAGTAATTGTTTGGTTTTCATCTCAATGGGCATCTAGTTTAATCCCAAATTTCAGTTATCTACTCACAAAGAAATTCCCATCAAGTTTTTACACCAAAATAGTGTTAAAACTGGAAAACTCAAAATTTCTTAGGAAACTTTCTGTTTTCAAATACAGCAGAAAACTATATTTAAAAGTTGTATTTACTCCCTATCTCTCAAGCTATAGTTCTCATGTATAAGCTATGTTTTGGCTTTCATTAAGAAAAAGAAATAATTATATGAAAAACACACTTGGAGTAACTTGATAATAAAAACATATATCCTTAAAATATCATATTTAAAAGCTGAACTCATTTAGTCATGTGCCACATAACTTTTCCATCAACGATGGGCCACACATACAATTATGGTCCCATAAAATGATACTACTATATTTTTGCTATATCATTTACAAGTTTCGACATTCTAAATACTAACCACTGGGTTACTGATATTTGTATATGTAAAGTAGTAGTGAAGTAATATCTATAAACTGTGCAGTACTCAGGACAAATAACATACTATACAGGTCTGTAGCCTAGGAACAGACTATCCCACATAACCTAGGAGTGTAGTTGTCTATACCATCTAGTTTCATGTAGGTGCATTCTATGATGGTCACACAATGCCAAAAATCACCTGACAATTCATGTCTTAGAATGTATTTTCATCACTAAGTAACATATGACAAATATGAATATGCTGTATGAGTAGCCAGTTCAAACTTACTAGCAAGAATTGTGATATCATGCAATGTAACCTAATAAATTAAAAATGAAAACATGACAACTTGAAGAATTAAGAGCTAATGCTTGAGAATTTTAATAGAAAAATGAATCAGAAAATCATCAAAATAGATTTATTATATAAATACAGCAATTCACTAAATTTTAAAATGTAGTGCTTTGAAACCAAAACCTCATAAAAATAATTCAAAATCTAGCTTCTTTCAAATGTCCAAATGTTTTCATTTATTCAGCATACATTTTTTTTAACTTCCTAATCTTAGTTCAGACTCTCACCATCTAACATATATGAAACAGCTTTGCAGTCAGTTTCATTGTTCAGCTCTGTTTCTCTTTTTAGTTTCTTCTCCCTCATACCTCTGCCAGATCAATCAGTGAAAATGCAACCAACATCATGGCACTAGCCTCTCGATAACTTAACAATAACACCCTGTTACCTACTGAATCATGTCTAAATGTTCTTGGTCCTCTGGTTTGAAATTGGCACTTCAAATTTTATGAATTGAAAACTTAATCTTCAAATTCAGATGTTGATTGGAAGTGAGACCTTTGGGAGGTAAATAATATTAGATAAGGTAATCAGGGTGAGTAGACGCCAAGATTTCAGAACAGCAAGGAATATGCTTATTTATTTATTTTTTGTTGGCAAATTGCCCAGTTTCTGATATTTTGTTATAGCAACAGAAAATAAAGACATCTCACTTTCAAAATATTCTGAAAGCTGCTCTTACTTTATCGAACTATTCTTTATCTCTTTTTAAGCCAAATCCATCTCTTGCACATATTACATACAGGCTACTAATGACTTCTGTCTTCCTTTGTCACCTGGAATACTTTCATTTTGATTCCTAAACATAGTCTCATTTTCTTTCAAGATCTAGCGTCCTATCATTCTGCTTTGGGATATTCCTTTTCCAAATTTTAATTTTATATAGTACTTGTGTCATATAATTTAGAACTTGCTACTTTTTATTTTTGAAACTTTTAACTTTCAGCTATATGAGAACAGTTGTATCTCTTTTTACAAATAATCCCTTCATCCTACAGAGACTTTCATGTACAAAAATCGAGAAACTGTTGCTTTATAGAAAATACTTCATTTTTCTTTCAAGATGAAGCAAAGTAAAAGATACACAAGACAAAAAGTTTTCTTTTTTTTTTAGATTGGAAAATACAATTTATTTGGAAAGTAAATTAGGGAGACAAAAGAGAGAGGAGTTTCACCTCCCAAGGTCGAGGCGGGGGCCAAAACTTAAGAAAATATGGCCTGACCGTGGCTCAAAGAACACATGACCAGACCATAGCTTTGCAAGGCAATGGTTAGAAAGTAAATTACAGAGAGAGAGAGAGAGAGAGAGAGAGAGGAGACTTTTCTCCAAGGTAGGAGGGGGGGCCAAAGCTTGGGAAACATGGCAGCAATCACAGCTCAAAGAGCACATGGCCACACACTAGAGTCTAGTAAAGCAATGGCAAATGGAAAGAGAGAGAGAGAAAGAGAGAGAGAGAAAGTCACCTCTCCAAGGTAGGGGAGGGGACCAAAGGTAAGAAAACATAGAAGCCACAGTTCAAAAAGTACATGGCTAGACCATAGCTTAGTTTTCTTAATTGAATGATAATTTAAGTAGAAAAAAATTCATATAATAAGATGTGTGTACATGTGTATACTTTTGATAATTCTTAGACCAAATTCTTAAATAAGAGCAATTGCAGATAGTAACAGACACAAACCTGCAAATTGGCAAAAGAGAAATGGAAAGAGCAATTTATGTGTTCTCTGTTTTGTATAATAACTGGGGAAATAAAAATAATAAACTAATTTCCAGTAGAAAACATAGCTCTATTTCATTTGAAATGAGAGTTATATAAAACACAATGCCTGGGCAATTCACTACTATTAAGATTATTTAAGAAGATGTCTTATTTTCTCTATGTTGCTGTAACAAAATACCTTAGAACTGGTGATTTTTAAGACACAGAAATTTATTTCTCACAGCTCTGGAGGCTAAGTAGTTCAAAATCAAGGTGCTGGGTGGTGAGGTTGTGTGATAAAGGCTGTCCTCTCTGCTACCAAGATAGTGTCTGATTGCTGTATCCTCCAAAGGAAAGGAATGCTGTGTCATCACTATCAGAAGGAGAAAGAGTAAGGGACCCAAACCCTGTGTAAACCATCTTTTATAAGCATCTTGATCCTATTAATGAAGGAGGAGTTCTTATAGCCTAACCACTCTTAAAGGCCCTACTTCTTAATATTATCACATTTACAACACCTGAATTTTGGATGGGATATATTCAAACCATAACAAAAGGAAAATCTAATTTTTGATAATGTTAAATTGAATTATTAAAATTAAATTATATTTTTGCTCTATGATCCTCCACATTGGTTAGAAGAAATGAAGCATTTAGCATGAAAAGGAAAAAAAAAAGAAAAAGAAAAACAGGCGGTAAACACTTGACTAAATGTTTTATAAAAAAATGAATTTGAATTTTTAAATGTAAATTAAAAATGCAAATGTCACCTTATAAAAAAAGACTATTTTTTAAAAAATAGTTTTTAACTATTAAAAATATTTTAAAATAAAATAGTCAAACATGTTATTTGGTGAATTTACTGACTTAAAATACATTGAAGCAACGATATATCTACTTATTACAAATTAAAATCCCAGACAATCTATAGACTGTGTTCTCAAAAGAAAATTATAACTCTGCATGGTGAAAACAGAACCTTTTGATTAAGGAGGTCAGAATTGAGCTGCACCTTTCTTGAAAAAAATTTCCAAGATTTAGTGTTTATAGAACATTTATTATTTTGCTTTATTTATTTAATTTTTTGATTTTCTTAATTTTTTGATTTGGAGTCTCACTGTCACCCAGGCTTCAGTGTAGTGGCATATTTTTGGCCACTGCAGCCTTGACCTGCTGGGCTCAGGTCATCCTTCTGCCTCAGTCTTTCAAGTAGCTGGCACCACAGGTGCGTGCCACCTTGCTCAGCTAATTATTTTATTTATTGTAGAGATGAGATCTCATCAAGTTGCCCAGTTTGGTCTCAAACCCATAGGCTCAGGCAATCCTCTCCCCTCTGCCTCCCAAATTGCTGGGATTATAGGTGTGAGACATCGTGCCTGGAACAGAGGAAAGTAACGGAGATAGAGAGAGAGAGAGAGAGTGAGATAGAGAAACTTAGTAACTTTCTTGAGAGTAGATAATTAAATATAATGAAATTAGTATTTGGATACTGGTCATCCAACATCTGAGGCCAAATTTTAACCTTTCTTCTATACTATTTATTTGTATGAGTAAGTTGTGGATTGGTAGAAAGAAGGTGAGGAAACCAAAGGTAATGTAGAGTTCACTAAAACAAAAGCAGAGTCCTCCTGTTGGAAATAATTTTTTTTAAATGGAAATTATATTTGAACCAGATTGTCAGTGTAGTGAAAAATATCCCAACACTGCAAATGTCAAAGTTGTTCATATTGTTTAAGAGTTAAAACTGCTGCATTTTGAACGGTGTGAAATGTCTGGAGGTTTTTTAGAAAAAGTGTCATGTGAACTAGTTATCCAACTGGGAATTAACAAAGACCAACATACCATGGGGAAAAACTGTATCTTAGATAAAGCAAAACTGCATATCAGTGAGCTTTAAATGAAAGAAGGTACAGTGAGTTCTGCCAACCTCTGAGGTGCAGGAATAATAAGAAACCAATATGAACCACAAGTAAAAGCAAAATGAAAATGTGTACTTCTTGAATACTAACCTATGTCCTTGCCTACTGTCCTTTTGCCACTTTTACTTTTGTAAGAATTAAATTTCAACTAGTTTCTTTTTTAAGAAGTAGTATAGTCCATTGGTTAATGTTGGGGCTCTGCATTAAAGGGTACTGTAATTCAAGCTCAAGTTGTAAGACTTGCTAATATGTGACTTTGGACCCTTTCTTAACCCTAATCTGGAATTTTTATTTGCTACATGAGAAAATTCATGTAAGTTATTAATCACAGATGTCACATATGTAAAGTGCTCAACACACTTTTACCATAATAATAATAATTAATATTTCCTTTTGATTTTTGGTTTTATTAAGCTCAGTAAAATTAAGAAAATGGTAACTTGACCATGAACAAGTTTTGATATTAAGAAAAAAATGACCAAAGAAAGAAAATTCTGAAACTAGAATTCCATCCTCAAGAGTTAAACATAATTAATATATTAGCTTCCTCATGGAGTTGTATCTCCACTTCAATCATGTTTTCGAAAAATTAATGCATTTGTCAGATGGTAACTTCCAAAATAATTGTCTCATTCAGTCACTCAGTGAAGTAGTTATAAAATAAAAGAGAGCATCCTGTGTTCAATTTAATATAATTTACTAATTTAGCATGTTGAAAAAAAAATTATGTCCAAGGTCTCAGAAAAGTTAATGGGAGGCAAGTGCTAGAATTCTAGTCTTCAAGTTTCCAGCTATCTATCTTTTCACTTGACTAAAACCATATGATTTTGTCATGGACAACATGGAAACAAGACCTATGGGGATTCAGACAATCTCTGGAATACTAGCACAAGTGGAATAGTTCCAGCATTAATTCTTCATAACTTTCTTCTCAAAATGAGATAGAAAACTATATGTAATAGTTATTATATCAGAATTATTTAAAAATGTCAGAACTCAGGATTATCGGCTCAGGGTAGAGAAGCAGTACTGTCTTTAATTTAATTGCCAAAGCCCTGAAGTCAGACTGCACTTAAACATTGATCTGGTCTTTTAACAGTTTTGTCACTTTAGTCAAATCACTTAATCTGTCTTAATCTTAATGACCATGATCAGAAAACAGAGCTACCTACTTTGATTGCGTTCAGAATTTAAGTTGTGACAATAAAGATCCTGACACTGAATAAATACTTAATGCATATTATCTTTTACTATTAACTGTTAACATACTTTTATTGAGCACACTTTTTAAAAAACGATAAATACATTATTTTAAGATATTAGTTTTTGCAACAAAGTTTTAAAAATAAAATTTGTTTTCAAACAACTTAATCTAACACCAGAGTTTATTCTTTTATTCTATATTTCATTCAACTAGGAGAATACATTTTTAAGAAAGAAAATTAATACTGACACAAAATACATTTTAATTGCCCCTGTGGAGTCCTTGATGTATGTTAAAGTATGGGCAGTGTTTTCTGAATCATATCTTTTTATTTAGATGCTTGCTATATTTCCTCAGTGAGTTCTTGAAACACAAACTGAAGTAAAAAAAAATGTTCTTGAGTATAGCAGATAGGATTCTCAAAAGGAAGAACTACAAGCAAGAATGTCTTTTATATAAAAGTTGGGGCAAATGTAAATTTTTCAATGAAATCTAAATATAGTAATAAGATATGACAGTAATGAGATCCTTTAATAATTGTTTTAGTAGAATTTTTACCTCGTTTATTTATTAAATAAAAAAACTCTAGAAAACCAGTGCACATACTTATATCGTTTATCTCTCAGACCAAAACTGTCTTTAAACTATACAGAAAAGGCATAAATCATGCAAATGATCTTATAGTTTCAAAGAAATCACCTGAGCTCAGTTTATCTCATGAAAAAGTGTAGAAGAAGCCAATATTCTTTTAGGAGATGTGTCATTCAGGGCCCTTAGAAGAAAATGATTGGACTAAGAAAAATACAGATAAATTAGAGATAATTAGCAAGATGGAAAATTCTTTAGATAATTTCTAAGTGAAAGCAACATAAGAAGTGTTTCTTTAATTATTTAAATTGGGAATTTCTTGACTGTGAGGCCACTTTAAAAGAAGCAGGAACCTTTAATTATTGATACAAGGCTGTTGAAAACAAGACTGGGAATAGGTAAACCAGAATTGCTTATAGTTGTACCATGTTGATAAAAATTGCATCTAATTTATCCATGTAATCCAGTCAGCCTGCATTCTAAAAGGAATAAGAAAATGTGATAAGCTTGCTCCTGCTGAAGTGTCAAATAGAGAAGAGTAACAACAACAAAAAAACCTTGATAAATATTTTACTTAAATTATTTAAATTTCACTTACACCCTGAAAGTAAAATTTTGTAAATAACTGGCATATGTAGAAACAAATAAACACAAATTGGAGTCAGAAACTGTTTTCACATATTAAGTCAGCTTGAAGGCTAAGATTCAAGTCTATCTCTTTTGTAATCAAGTCTCAGGCTGTTCCAACCTAATCATGCTGCCTTAGACAAGAGCCCTTGAAGTTTGAGGGTAAAGGGAAATTATTAGTGACCTAAAACGCTCTGAGATATAAATATGGTTTATTAATATTGTTAAAGATGTATGAAAAGTTGCACAAACAAATCTAAGTCCCATATTTCAACCTCAGTAAGTGGTGCATGGCAAAGTAGAAGTCCCTATGTTCTAAGTGACAAAACAAACAAGCAAACAAATATTATCAACAACAAAAATCCCAGAAATTTAGTGGGGACATTGTAAAAATAAAAGAGAGAAACGAGCACTGGATAAACTTTCCATATATTCCTGGCTGACTTGGGAACTCTTAACATGAACAGGGAAGATCCAAGAGCGCACAGTAGAGGGAAGAATTAGGCCACTTGAAAATTTGCTGATCACAGGAACACACTCTCCAACTCACACACAGAGATCTATTGGCATAAAGTGGAAAATTGATGACCAGGTGTGGAGGTTCACAACTGTAATCCCAGTACTTTGGGAGACTGAGGCAAAAGGATTGCTTAAGGAGTGTGAGACCAGCCTGGGCAACACAGTGAGATTTCATCTTGGAAGGAAGGAAGGAAGGAAGGAAGGAAGGAAGGAAGGAAGGAAGGAAGGAAGGAAGGAAGGAAGGAAGGAAGGAGAAACCTTACATTCTCAGAATATTTGAGCAAAAACATTGTGCAGGCATTGGCTGACCACTAATCTATTTAAACACTGGGGCACTTCTAACTAGCCAGCCTAAAAACACAAATAAGAAAAAAAAAAAAGATGAGGAATATTAATTACTGCACACCATGTAGTGAAAGATTAAATGGAAATAAGTTACAAACACATACGCACACATGCACACATACATACACCCCTCCAGAGAGAAAAAATAAAGCTGTAGTTATTACACTATAGTATCTAACATATCCAGTTTTTAACAAAAAAAATATGAGGCATACCGAGACACTGGAGAGAATGACCCATACTCAAGAAAAAAGCAGACAACAGAAACTGTCTCTGATTGGGTCCGTATAATGTATTTCTCAGACAAAGACTTTAAAGATGCTCCTAAAAATATAGTCATGCATCACTTCATGACAAAGATACATGCTGAGAAATGCATTTTTAGATGACTTTATTATTGTGTAAACATCATAGGGTGTATTTATACAAACCTGGATGGTATAGCCTACTACACACCTGGGCTATGTGTAGAGCCTGCTGCCCCTAGGCTACAACACTGTACTGTTTGTACTGTTTGTACAGGCAATTGTAAAACTATAACAAGTATTTGTGTAGCTAAACATATCTAAGCATTAAAAGGTACAGTAAAAATACAATATAGCCGGGCTCGGTGGCTCAGCCTGTAATCCCAGTGTTTTGGGAGGCCGAGGTGAGTGAATTGCCTGAGCCCACGGGTTTGAGACCCGCCTGGGCAACTTGGAGAGATCTCATCTCTATAATAAATCAAAAATTAGCTGAGCGTGATACCACACGCCTGTAGTTCCAGATACTTGGAAGGCTGAAGTGGAAGGATCACTGGAGCCCAGCAGGTCAAGGCTGCGGTGGCCAGGAGCAGCCACTGCACTCCAG
>NW_007255712.1:159377-174192 GCF_000164805.1 Carlito syrichta
AAAAAAAAAAAAAATATATATATATATATAATATACAACATTTAAAAATGGTACATCTATATTGGGTACTTACCATGAATGCAGTTTGCAGGAGTGGAATTTGCTCTGGGTGCTCACTGGGTGAATGAGGAATGCATGTGAGGGCTTAGAACATCACTGTACATCAATGTAGGCTGTAAACATTGAACATAGACCACAATACATTTATAAGAAATTTTTTGTGCAGTAGTAAATTATCCTTAGTTTACTGCAAATTTTCTGCTTTATAAACTTATAAAATCTTAAAATTGTGTCTCTTTCGTAATATTTAACTTAAACCACAAACACATTTTGTAGCTGTATAAAAAATATTTTCTTTCTTTACATTCTTATTCTAAAATCTTTTTAAAATAACTTTTTAAACTTTAAAATATAACTTGTTAAAAACAAAGCACACATATTAGCCTAGGTCTACACAGGCTCAGGCTCATCAAAATCACTTCTTCCATCTCCACATGTTGTCACACTGGAAGGTCTTCAGGGTGATAACACTCATGGAACTGTCTTCTCCTGTAGAAAGAGTGCCTTCCTCTGGAATGCCTCCTGAGAACCTGCCTAAGGTTGGCTTGTGGTAATTTTTTTTACATGTAAATAGAAGGAGTACACTCTAAAAAAAATGCTAAAATGTATAAGATAGTACATACAAACATTAATAACATAGTTATTATTATTGAGTATTTTGTGTTATACTTAACTGTACATGCTTTACTTTTATATAACTCATAGCACTGTGGGTTTGTTTATACCAGCATCATCACAAATGCATGAGTAATGCATTGTGTTTCTGTGTTATGAGGACTATAAAATCAATAGGCTATAGAAATTTTTAAGTCCATTATAATCTTATGGGACCACCATCATATATGCAGTTAATCACTGACCCAAATATTATTATATGACACATGACTGTATAGTAAAAATAATAAAGGAAAATTATGCTTAAAAAGTTAAAAAAAGTTTGTAATGATTTGTCAAATAGAGGTTTTGGTAGAGAAACAAACTATATTTTAAAAAAATACTAGAATTTGAGCAAAAAATAATGAAAAATTTAAAAAAATCACTAAATGAGCTCAACAGCCTATTTAAAATGGAAGAGGAAAGAGTCAATTTGAAAATAAATTTTAAAAAAATTATTTAATGCAAGAGGCAGCAAGATTGTGACAGAACTGGTGAGAGTGTGAGAGTCACTGCAAGGGTGAGTATCCATAAAGACAGTCTATGTTAGTGGGTGTGTGCAGGTGGGTGAGTGAAAGTTCATCTGAGGAGAGAGATCAAGCAAGGGGGTCCCCTCTGGGAGCAGCTGCAACCCATCATTGACCTGAGAATGGAGCCCCCAGTGCACAGGATCATCTGCTACCCTTGGGGGTCTCTCACAAAGAGGCAGTAGAGATCAGCTGCTCCTCAGCACACGGCACCTGGTCCACACCACTACCTGCAGGAGCAGGCAGGGCACTGGAAGTGGGAACCATAGAGAAGTCCTGGCGAGGTAAACTGGAGCTAAGCCCCCTTTCTGGTGAGAAGACACTGACTGCCAGGACTTTCTCTGTCCCAGGACCAGGCAGAAACCTGTGTTGGCCCACCCAGCTCTTTCCAGCCTCCACCCAGAGACCCAGAAGCAATCCCCACATTCCTCTGGGATCAACCATCGTTGGCTCAGAGAGAAAACTTCAGGAGTGGACATGGAGAGACTGATACCCTACCCAACATTAGACCAGACACAGCAACATCTGATCTGATTGGGGGACTTGTCAGCAGCAGCAGCAGTAGATATGTTGGATGAGTCTGGATCTGATTCACCCTCCTCTCTCTAAGCAACAGAATTAAAGAAGAGTTTTGGAGCCTCAACTTGATACTTGACCAAATGGACTTAATAGATACCCGTAGAACACTCCACTCAACAACCAAGGAATATACATTCTACTAATCACTACATAAAATGTACTCCAAGAGCAACCACACCCTCAGTCATAAATCAAACATAAACAAATTCCATAAGATCGAAATACTGCCACTTACCTTCTAAGACCACGCTGGAATAAAAGTAAGTATCAACATTGATAAAGCTCCTCCAAAACTCACAAAGACATGTACACTAAATGGCATGATGCTGAACAAGTCCTGGGTCAATACAGAAATCAAAGCAGAAATTAAAAGACTTCTGCAAACAAATGAAAATAAAGACACATTTTACTAAAACCTCTGGGATGCCATGAAAACAGTACTGAGAGGCGACTTAATTTCTTTATGAACACACATCAAGAAAATGTAAAGATCACAAGCCAACAGTCTAACAAATCACCTAAGGAACTGGAAAGACAAGACCACCAAAACCCTAAGTTCAGCAAAAGAATCCAGATCACCAAAGTAAAAGCCCAAAATTAGGATATAGAAGATAAAGATATCAGAAAAAAATCAGTGATACAAGACACTGGTTCTTTGAAAGAATAGACAAGACTGTTGGACTCCAAGCCAGAAGGACCAAGAAAAAAGCCCAAATAAACAAAACTGGAAATACAAAATCTCAAATCATAATGGACCTTGAGAAATACAAAAAAAAAAATCAGAGATTACTGTGCATACGTGTATGGAAACAAACGTGATAACCTCAATGAAATGAAGGACTTTCTGACATCACAGAACCCCCCACTGTTGAAACAAGAAGACATTGAAACATTAAATCGACCACTGACAACCCAGGACATGACTCTATCATAAGAAAACTACCTACAAAGTCCTGGATGACTTTCCAGCAGAGTTCTACAAAACAACAAAGAGGACCTGATACCAATCCTATTGAAAGTATTCTAGGCAATTGAGAATGACAGAACTCTTCCCAAATAATTTTATGAAGCTAACATCACAGTGATACCCAAACTGGGTAAATATCCAACACAGAAAGAGAATTACAGGCCTAT
The DNA here is from genome assembly GCF_000164805.1 of Carlito syrichta. NCBI lineage: Eukaryota > Metazoa > Chordata > Mammalia > Primates > Tarsiidae > Carlito > Carlito syrichta. Next base: position 162,332 of record NW_007255712.1, read on the forward strand.
ACTCAACAAGGTGCTAGCAGATCAGATCCAACAACACATCTCAAAAATTATCCCCCATGACCAAGTAATCTTCATTCCTGGGATGCAGGGCTGGTTCAAGATCCACAAGACTATAAATGTAATTAAATGCATCAACAGATGTAAAAATAGGAATCACATGATTAAATCATTAGATGCAGAAAAAGTTTTAAATAAAATCCAGCATCCTTCCTTGATTAAAAAAAAAACAACCCTTAAATACATATGCAGAGAGGAAGCACACCTCAAAATAGTAAGAGCCATCTATGATAAACCCACAGCCAACATATTGCTAAATGGACAGAAATTGAAAGCATTTCCCCTGAAAACTAGAGCAAGACAAGGTGGCCCACTTTCACCCCTCTTGTTTAACATTGTGTTGGAAGTCTTAGCTAGAGCAGTTGGACAAGATAAGGAAATAGGAGTATCTAAATAGGAAAAGAGGATGTTAAGTTATCCCTCTTTGCTGACAATATGATCCTGTGCCTTGAAAACCCAAGAGAATCTGTCAAAAGCCTTGCACTGATAAAGGACTTTGGCAAAGTCTCAGTGTGCATAAGACATTCATGTTCTTATACACCAACAAATAGGCAGAGAACCAAATAAAAAGCACAATCTCATTCACAATAGCCACAAAAAAAGTAAATACTTCAGCATTTTCCTAACTGGAGATGTGAAAGACACAAAAATCAACTCTAAATGGATCAAAGACCTAAATGGAAAACCTCAAACTATAATAACCTTAGAAACTGCAGGGAATAACCTTAGAGAAATCGGAACTGTCAACCAATTCCTGATCAAGACAACAAATGCCCCTGCCATAAGAAATAAGATAGACAAGCCGGGCTCGGTGGCTCAGCCTATAATCCCGCGCCTTTGGGAGGCTGAGGTGAGTGAATTGCCTGAGCCCGCGGGTTCGAGACCCGCCTAGGTAGCGAGACCTCATCTCTACAATAAATCAAAAAAATCAGCTGGGCGTGGTGGCGCATGCCTGTAATTCCGGCTACTCGGAAGGCTGAGGTAGAAGGATCGCCGGAGCCCAGCAGGCCGAGGCTGCGGTGGCCGGGAGCGGCCACTGCACTCCAGTGTGGGCGACAGAGTGAGACTCCAACTCAAAAAAAAAAAAAAAAAAAAAGAAATAAGATAGACATATGGGACCTCATCAAACAGAAAAGCTTCTGCAAAAGAGAAGAAACCATCAAGAGAGCTGGGAGACAGCCCACAGACTGTGAAAAAATATTTACCAACTGTGTAACTGATAAAAGTCTAACATCTAGCATTTACAAGTAACTCAGATGTGCTGAAAAAAAGATTGCTCTATTAAAAAGGGGGCAAAATATATGAATAAACACTTCTCAAAAGAAGACATATGAGCAGTTAATAATTATATGAAAAAATGCTCAACCTCATTAATCATTAAGGAAATGCATATTAAACCCACACTGAGATACCATTAAGCTCCAGTCAGAATGGTCATCATCAATAACTCAAAAACCAACAGATGCTGGAGAGGATGCAGGGAAAAGGGAGCACTTCTACACTGTTGGTGGGAGTGTAAACTAGTCTAACTTCTGTGGAAAAGAGTGTGGTGATTCCTAAAAGATCTAATTTATTAGATCTTATTGCAGCACTATTCACAGTAGCAAAAACATGGACACAAATATGCTGTTTGTTGAAAGTATACTGGATTTTTAAAAATGTGGTGTATATTCACAGTGGAATATTATTCAGCCATAAATAAGGACAGAATTATTAACTTCTCATAACTTTGATGGATTTAGGGTCTATAATACTCAGTGATCTATCACAGAAACAAAAAACTGAGTACCACATGTTCTTACTCATAAGTGGACCCTGAACAATTATCATAATACTGTAAGAAAGGTATTGTCAGTAGCAAGACCTTGCTGGAGGTGGAGGGCATACTTTGTTAATAAAGGTACCTGATCTCAAACCAGGCAAAGTGGGGATAAAAGTCAGGCTCAAATTTTACCTGTACTTTTGCCACTTGTATATTTAATGCTGAATTGTATCTCACATCTTTAAAATAAATAAATAATTCTTAAAAATAATATTTAAAACAAAGAATAAATCTCGAAAACGAAATGAGCAAAGCCTTAAAGACATGTGGTACAACATCATGTGTACCAATAAATGTGTAATGGGAGTCTCCAGGAGAGAAAGGAGTAAGAACAAAACAAAACAACAACAAAAGAATTAATGGCAAAATTTCCAAATTGATTTAATTTAACCTTAAGTAGGACCAACAAAAAGAGATCCACACTTGCGCCATCATAGCAAACTGCTAAAAGACAATGAAAAAGTTACAGAAATGTTAAGAGAAAGATAGCATTATTTATTGGGTGACAATGATATAAACTTTCACTGAGTTCTCATGGGAAAAAATAAAGGACAGGCAGTAATGGAATGACAGAGCTGAAAAACATTTCAACCAAAAATTTTATATCCACTAAAATTAACCTTCAAAATGAAGGCAACATATATTCAAAGAAAAATAAAGAACATTAATTGTTATTATTTCTGACCCACAAGACAAAACTATAAAAAGAGATTTTAAGTACACTGACAAAGCTATGTTTCTTTTTATACCTGCCTTACTGCAAATTGTACCAAAAAGTTTATAGCTTAGCTGTTCATTTGTGTATAGCTATCATTTATTATCAACAGAATCAATAAGAATAAAGTGCTAATCTACAAGTTGATGAGGAATGTATGCCAAAAAGTAAATCATCTACATCATTAAACTCATTTAATGATTTTTTTATAGCTAGACTTTCTCAATGAAGAAGGTATTTTTTTTCTTTTTTTAAATCCTAGTATAATAACAAATAGTCTGTGCTCTGGCAGCTGGTCTATTGAACCCACACTGAGTAGCACTGCATAAAATTTTATTTATGAAACAGATGATGTGTTTTAATAAATGTTAAAATTTCTTATTATAAAACAGAACAAAAGTATTCTAACAATTATAATCTAAAGAAATGGGTCAAATCTGAGTTTTACTTCAGAATTCTTCAATTTTTTATTACTATACTAACTTCTGAACTGCATTATAAGGAAATAATTAAATATTACTTTGTTCACTTGTTATTCAAAACAGTCAATTTACTTCCTATTCTTTAATGTCCTCTCTGGTTAATTCCTACATTTTTGGTAGTTATAATACAATATTTCACATATTTTATCAACAAAAAGGTATAAAAATGAAGAAATATTCTCAAGTCATTCCAGGACAAGCCTATGTAGTATTTCCTATAATTTGACCACACAGTTTTTATTGAATTCAGTTGCAATTATAACCCTAACCTCCCTGCAGTGTTTCAGACAGAAATAATGCATGACATCTGGACACAAGAGGCTAGCGTCAGACTTTAATAGCAGAATTTCATAGTAGAATCTATAGGTGTGGTTGAGAAACAAGTACAAAAAGCAGTGTAACTTTAATAATTCTATAGTTGATTAGATGTGACATAAATATACAGTAAATAGTAAATATGAAACACTATTAGAGATTAAGTGCATATTAAAACATTAGATATGCATAACAGACACACCAAGACATTTAATACGCTTGTTAGAGAAGCTTCTAGGAAAAAAGGTGAAAAGTGAAGAATGACAAACTGCATAGAAACAGAATGAAGTACAAAATGGTAAGTGAATAGTGAGAAAAGAAATCTGCCTGACAGGAATAAATAAAGGTTTGTTTATGGGAGTAAACAAATAAGATGTTTTTATATTTTATTAAACAAAATGTAGCTGCCATGAATCTATCTCATCAACATACTGAAATCTTACCATTATTTGCTGTTGCTATTCTCTCAATAATAATTATTGCTATTATCTCTTCATTGCTTATTTCCACTTTTTAAAAAAAATATGCAATAATCTAATAGAAGCATGTGAAAATTGCCTTCCTAGTTCCCTATTCAAAATGGACCGGTGAGATTCTATTTTCTAGGCATTCTGAATTTAGATAAAGAGAAACTGCATTCATTAGAAGGAAAAGTTTGCAGTCAATGGAGAATCAAAGTCTATGGCTGCCGTTTGGGGATGGAGGACCAACCACATTAATTTATGTGCAAGTAGGACCAAGAGAGTTGGTCTGTAAAAGAGGAACAAAATGAGATACATAAAGAAAGGGCAGGCAAACAAAAATCCACGGATATTAGAGATTTTGAAGCCACAAAGAAAATGAAGAGCTTTCCAATTCCAGGATCTGCTTATATAATCTCCATTCAAATTGGTCTCTCTCTTCTCTGAATTGAACTATAACTTTTTAAAGTTACTTTTTAAATCATAATATATCTATTGTCTTAAGACATTTTTTGTATAAATTTTATTTGAAATTTGTTCATTTGTGGTTATTTATATAACTTGCCTTTTAAAACATTTTAAGTGCTTCAGACTTTGAAAAAGTCTGTTATATTTTTAAACTATTGTTTTACATTTTAAAAATGCAAAGTTATTGCTCAGTTTTATTCCTATAGTATGAAAATTTTAAAGACCACAGACCTCACTTATTAAAATTGTGGTTGATGAATAGAGTATTTACAGTTACACTGACCTAAATATAGCAAAAGTAGAAGAGTCCCGTTATTTACATTTGCAGCATTCAATGAATAACATAAAGGTATATGTACATACACTATGATAGCTAATATTCAGTGTTTAGATTGTCTTTAAGACATAAAAGTAGCAAGGCATGGGTAAGATCTTTTAAAGTTTCAATTACAAAATAAGTAGACTCAGGCTCTATGTCTATCAAATGTTACAAATTCCACCCCTTAAATAACTTGCTGTTTTGAGAATCAGTTACCAAAGACCAACTCCTGTTCCAGGCAAAATAAAGGTCATACATGAAGAAACACTTAGCGTAGAATTCCTTCAGTCTATGATCGCAGTTATTTAGAACAGGTGTGTTTATAATCATAAGAAACTGGGAAAATAAATCTTTAATGGCAAACTCCCATTTTCACCCCCAAGGAACTCAGTATTAGAATAGAAAACAGGATTTTTGGCAGGAAGAGGTCTTGCTAATGTATCTTATGCACCTCCTGTGGACATTATCTCCCTATGATACTCCAATCCCTTCATTGTGTTATTGTTTTAAGGCACATTTTAAAGACAACAAAATAGGCATCAACAGAGCTATAGGGTCTGTTGTGTGGCAGTAAAGTACGTTATCAAACTGCCACAGGTGTACACCACATGAACTAGTAAAATGTGATTTGCAGAGATTTGATGACAGATCTGTCTCTACAAGGGTCCATCCCAGGTTGTGCCCTCCATCTGTTCCACAGTTCTTCATCTGGCTGCTTCTAAAGAAAGTAAAATATCTTCATTGTGCGATCTAAAGAAGTAATATAAAAATGAATAATGAGTTTGAAAAAGGAAAAGGAGGATTCAAAACACTTATTGTGATTAAAATGTTAATAAATGCTGTTATTTATCAAATTAATTTTAAAATGCTTCCTACTTATTCAACAAGATTCAAACCAGCCTCATTGGTTAAAGTCAACATTAGTAATACTTCCTCTACTTGATGAATTATCATAATTTTGTTCTATTTCTATCTTGCCTTTTCAATGAAAACATGAAAATGAAAATAAAATTTTATTTCAGGTGTTTAAAGAAGCTATTTTCTATAATATAATATTTTTCTGCCTTGACCATTTCTTGGAGAAATTTCTCCAATTTTAGGTAGACCAATTATGGTAATTTAGACCAATCATGGTAACAAATAAGCAAAAAAATATGAACTAAAACAAAAGTTAAATATGCAGACAATAAATATGAAAAGAGCTTGTTATTTATTACCCAATGATAGTTTTGTCTTTCTGGCTTTTAGATTCTGACTGTAGAGTTGTTATCTGAACTTCTTTTATAGGCTGTACATGAAAGCAAAAAAAAACACTCACATGAATAAGTAATGTACTCCCTATTTACTGCCTAATCAAAATTATACTCAGAGTTTAATATTTCTTTCTCTCTAGCTTACTCATAAGTAATTTATCACACTGGGCTAAACTTTGTTTTTTAAAAGCATATGAATTAACGGTTTCATACCCTGATGCCTGATGACCACTTATTTATGTGAATTATATGCATAGAAGATATCTGATTAAATGTATCTGGAGTTGGAGAGATGATGATGGTGAGATATAAAGGCATGCCAGTACTTTGAACTTGGACTGGATACTGGCTCCAGAATCTTGAGAGTCAAAGGCTTGCTAAGGACAGGAACATAGAGATGGGAAGCATTTTTTGTACAAGGGATGAAGTTTTCACCCTCCTCCATCATGAAGGGACATTAGATTCCAATTGTTATTGCAACTATTCGTTACATTCGTTACTTTTCAAATTTAGTCATCATCCTCCCCGAATATTTGTTACCTAAACCAAAAATTATAATGCAAACCTCTAATAACGTGTACATAAAACGGAAAGGTGAGAGAGATGTAAATCAATAATAAATGGATACAAATAAAATATAAACATAATAAACAAAGAAAATACAGGCAACTACTACTGTCCTTAATTCTATAATCTTGATCATAAGACTATATCTGCAGTTTCTTCTGTGTCCTGTTCAGTACGTCATTTGCTTTCAACCAGAACATTAGTTAACTGGGATTCTTTACCATTTGGGATAACTCAAACCCTTCATTTCTCAAGGATTTGAGTCCTAATAGCCCTGTTTGCTTTGGTTGCTCTAGTTTTTCAACTAACTTTGTGGTTGGCTTAAAAATTAATAAGAGCCAATTCTCATAAAAATATTGTGTCCTCTGTGCTTTTTTTGTGTGATAGTCAAATTGTTTCCTCTTGGTAATCAGTGTTATCACTCAACCATTATGAAAACCTTTTTCTTTTTTGTTTTTTTCCTGTAGTTAGTTCAGTGGATACAGAGCCCAAAATGACCAGGTGGGAAGCTTGTTTTACAATTCAGGAGTCCCAGTGTTTTCTACCCTGAATGAGGCATTGTTTCTCTAAGTGCTAAGTCCATCTTAGAAGTAGAGTTCAGAGTTGCTAAGATAAAAAGCAAACGTTGTCTGCGTGATTTATTAGGAATAATAGTGATAAAAGCCACTCCTATGATTACTCCTTGGTTACCTAATTTTTTGTATTTTGATGACGGGAATGAAAGTATCATATAATGATTTGTCATTTAAAGCATAAGCTGTACCCTGTGGGGGCAATTTCTATTTTTTCACCGTATTGTCTCCCAACTAGTGCTATACTTTAGTTGTCAGTAAGTTATTGAATTAGGTCCATCACTTTCTGATGATGAGGTATGTGGTACATCTATTAATTTCATGGACATATGCTAATTGCTACATATACTTTGTGGTAAAATGAGTCCCTTAATCAGAAGCAACACTGTTATGGACCACAATAATAGTAGATAAGATATTCTATGAGACCAGAAATGTTGGTGCTGTTAAAATTGTTAGGGATAAGAACAACAAATACATCTCCACAATGCATGTCTGTTTCAACAAGGGTGAATCTCTTCCTGATCGATAATAGAAGAGGTCCAACATAATTAATCTGATGGTCCCTAAGGAGTGGTGCCACGTCAGGGTCTTATACTACTGGTAACTTATGAACTCAGTAGGTGTGATAGTTGGGTCAGCTTTGGAAAGATGCTGTTGAATGCATGACCATATCCATGTCACCAAAGTCAGTTTGCAAATAGCCGTGAAAAATAATGCCATGACAAGGGAAAGAGTCCGAATAATATCCATTTTGAATGTGTCATATTATCTACCTGGGTATTGAAAACTCTGCAGTTATTACACTTTGGTGAGCATTTGCATGGAACACACGTTCATTACATACATGCACATATATACATATGCATACAGCTATATATAACTGATGTACATACCCGAACTCTGGCCTGTGGCACTTATAACACACAATTTATGACAGAAATCTCAGACTCCATAGTGAACTAATTATGAAGGTTAGGCATTCACTCTCTATGAAGGTTGAACAGCAAGCAGGCCACAAGAGGTTCCTTCTGCTGTTGTATACTGGTTTGTTTGTTTTCGTATTTTCCTAAATGAGAATAGTTTTCTCTAGAAGATGGCATAGAGGTCTTCACTGTGATTCTCCCCTTGGTATTTGTCAGATGTTCCATACAGTAACTCTATTTGTAACAAGCACTTTGAGTCCCATTGGCTCTTTGGTCCCCACTCAAAAATGGCAGCCTTACAAGTGGACAATTCAAAGTAGCATACACTGCTGGGCTCGGTGGCTCAGTTTATAATCCTGTGCCTTTGGGAGGCTGAGGTGAGTGGATTGCCTGAGCCCACGGGTTCGAGACCTGCCTGGGCAGCGAGACCTCATCTCTACAATAAATCAAAAAATCAGCCGGGCGTGGTAGCCCCCGCTTGACTTGGAAGGCTGAGGCGGAAGGATCGCCGGAGCCAGCAGGTCGAGGCTGTGGTGGCCAGAAGCGGCCACTGCACTCCAGTCTGGGTGACAGAGTGAGACTCCAACTCAAAAAAAAAAAAAAGTAGTACACACAAATGTGATTGGTAGTAGTTTCCCTCCCAATTCTTACCTTAGAAAGCTACCCCTCACTTGGCAGAAGAATGCCTCCTGGAAGAAGACAAAGGAAGATTGTGAGACTCACCTCATATTTTTCTAGTCCCTAAAATATCTCAGTGATGTATTTCTGTCATTCAGTGCCTGCCTAAAAAGAATTGTCATACATGTATTTTTTTCCCTCAGTTTCATAGTGGTTTTCAGAGGAAGAACTGTATTTAGTATAAATCACTGTGAAATAGTTAAAAGCTGAAGTTGAGTAAGACATTTGACTGAAAAATATCTAGCAACATTACCACTGTTAACTATTATGCTATGGATTGCTGTTAGGTCACCATGATCTGCTCAATTTTTATTAACTTCATTCCACAGATTTTAAATTAATGACTGATTAAAAACTGTTAAAGCCTTTATACTGAAGGATATAACCAAATATTTTGCAAACGAATTATTTTGAAAAGTTTATAAAATAAATATTTTTACCCCACATCTTTAAAATAAAGAAAAAATAAATACATAAATAAACACATACATAAATATTTTGGTGCAAAATCAAATATTAATATTAAATGAAAATGGAGAAGAGAAAAATTAGCTTGATAAAGTTGAGTCAAGAATGTAGGCAATGTGGCTTTCTTGAATCTGGACTTGAATTCAGACTGCCTTGAAAATCTCAACTTTCTGTTGAAAACCATATAAGACCAATTAATTTCAGCAAAAACAAGATAGCACAACATATATATATATATATATATATATATATATATATAGAGAGAGAGAGAGAGAGAGAGAGAGAGAGAGAGAGAGAGAGAGAGAGAGAAGGAGTCTCATTCTGTCACCCAGATTGGAGCTCAGTGGTATGCTCACGACCACTGCAACCTCGACCAGCTGGGCTCAGGCGATCCTTCTGCCTCAACCTCCCAAGAAGCTGGAACTATGAACTATGCCCGGCTTTTTTTTTTTTTTAAATGTATTGTAAAGACGAGGTCTCTCCAAGCTGCCCAGTCTGGTCTCAAACTCCTGGGCTCAGGCAATCCTCCTGCCTTGGCCTCCTGAAGTGCTAGGATTACAGGCGTGAGCCACCACACCTGGCCTAGAAAAATATTTTGCCAATTTATCAGAAAAAAGATTTTTACAAAAATGTACCACCTTCAAAACTCTCCATTTTCCTTGAGTCTACGTTATGAAATACCCATAGTTATTTTCTTTATTCATAATTAATTTGTAGTAAATTTATTTTCACATTTTATTGTATAAGCTTCTTTTCTTTCTGTTGAGTTTTTAAATGAAATTAAAAAAATGAAACCTGCATGTGATGGTTCAGTCTTATGCTATGTCATCTCTCACTGGTTCAAGAAGAACGACTCAGCTGGTGTAATGAACATACTGTCAGTCCCTTGGAAGACACTAGGCAGATAAGGTTACTCCATTACATCTAAATAGGACATTCTGATTCAATAACTGGAATTTGCTTTCCAGGATGTCAATAAAAGGAAAAAGGAATACTCAAAGTCAGAGATATTTTTCATCACTAACTAGCAAACAACATCATTTATAATGTAATTCTTACCATGCGTAATAGTTTTAGCTTTTTCACATCCCATAGGTATTATATACTGGAAAAATGCATTTACACACACGCACACACACACATATTATTATTTTATACATATACTTCATTATATTCTCTTCTATTTTCATTTCTTTTAGAAAATGAATCTTTTTCACGGATTCATGAAAGCCTCACTACTTGAAAGTGATGTTGCTGATTATATTTTTTACTGATTTATTCTAAAATATAAATGCTGTTAAAACTTGATTATTTTAAGTCTATTCCTTCAACAACTTGTCTAAATCTAGTTATTCTAATCAATAATAATGACAGTTATTCACAGCAGAACTGCATGCAATCTAGCTTTTTTATGCAGTATGATTAAATAAATCCTTGTCTGGGTGTTACACTGCTTTTATATGAAACCAGTTTTATATTGGTTTTATAACAAAACTTGTCTTTGGCATCTTACCTCACTTGATGTTCAGAAAACGTATGCAAGTCGGGCTCGGTGGCTCAGCCTGTAATCCCGCGCCTTTGGGAGGCTGAGGTGAGTGGATTGCCTGAGCCCACGGGTTCGAGACCCGCCTGGGCAGCGAGACATCATCTCTACAATAAATCAAAAAATCAGCCGGGCGTGGTAGCGCATGCCTGTAATTCTGGCTACTTGGAAGGCTGAGGCAGAAGGATCACTGGAGCCCAGCAGGTCAAGGAGCGGCCACTGCACTCCAGTCTGGGTGACAGAGTGAGACTCCAACTCATAAAAAAAAAGAAAACGTGTGCAACTTGATATCATTTTTTGCTACAATGTCATGATTTATTTTGCTGACTTAAGTGATTTGATTTCCTTTGCCATTGAGATACAACTTTTTGTCCCAGTCAGGTGACTGTGGGTTCTCATACTTGGCTGTTTCACTGGTGAGAGAATAGAGATCTGATTCTTTGTGAGTTATATAGATCTTGGGTATACATTGAACTAGCAACACTGGCCAAGAATCTCACAAATGTCTGCCCTGGCACAGTAAGACCATGGGAAGTGTATGAAGATGTCAGTGAAAATTAACTTCCTTATTTTACTGAAGTTGATGCAAGTAGCATCCTTAACTTTGAGAGGATAAAACATGAGTAGGTAAAAATAAGCGCAATGTTGATGGACTATAAATGTCTTGAGAGAAGTGAGCAGCACTTAGGAGAATTCTTCCAGATAGAATCTGTCCAGAAAAGGTAGTTACTAAATGTTTTAAGTACATTTTAAGGGAAAATAAAACTTCAAGGCTTGGATTTAGATGGCTTTCCAGAACATGCTTTTGAGGTATTAAGTACATATAGTAGCATCAAAAAAAATATCAAAAAGAAAAAAAAAATAGGTAAGTTTTCAATTACCAGACTAAAAGGAGACCTAGGTAGCACAAAAAGACACATAGAAAAACTCTTTGAGTATTATCTTTGTGAATCTTTGTAATGAACTGAAATCAATTATTCATAGGTGATCTGTTGATTAGTCTACGGTTCATGACAAGTACACTGTGATCACCTCACACTACAGTTAATTCACAGGGCTCACTTAGTACCATTTATTTTCAGTTACCTATTTTAGAAAAAGAGCAGCAAAATAAATCAATGGGGAGAGACCAGAGCTTCTGGAAGCCGAATCTACACGCAAGGCCTGACCTCTGCACCGCTGTCATGGGCAGCTACCTAAGCCGGTACTTGGGGA
>NW_007255712.1:174212-276500 GCF_000164805.1 Carlito syrichta
CTACAGTGAGAGTGTCCATTGCTTATAATATTTTCTCATTTGTTGTTCATTAGCTAGGCAGACATCACAAAGAGCTGTGGAAATTGGTGGCTACTGTGCACCATCAATTAAGAGGAGGCAATATTTTTTAATCAGCTGGAATATATTTTATGTTTAGATCACAGAGTGGAGACAATCCCAAGGAACTTTGAGTTGGGAAGTGAGGTTAGGCGAAGTGTATTCAGGTTTTCTTTGAACGTTGCCTGAGACGAGACCTGCCATTTGTGATGCTTGTGTTAAGAGGGCCCTTGGCCTGGGTCACATTCAGGGGACAGAAATGATTGTGTTGGCAGGCACTGAGCTTTCTGGTTTTGCTGCCCCGTGGCTGAGAATTTGGGGACTCAGTAACATACTGCTGTCCCTTCCTCTGCTGCTGACACCAGCCCCTTCTAAGTCCTTGTGGACACACTCGGAGCAACCTTCTTTTCTCTAGCTACCCTCCCTCAGGCAGGGAGCGAGAAAGGTTTTACAGAAACCTGATGTAAACAGCAGGTAGAAAAGCAGAGGCAATTGCTAGGCTTTTCTGCCCAGAACCACGTGTGGGGCCCAGCAGTGGGAAGGATGAAGGCTTGAGCTTTCTGGTCCTGCAGTTACCTGGGGCAGCCCCTCCCCCACCCCGTAATGTCGCCGGGACTACAGGATGTGGGGCTGGCCCGCGCGGGCGCCTGTGGCCAACGCTCCGCACCCATTCCTCGCGTCCTGATGGCCAACGGTCACCGAGCCCTGAGCGCTCACCCTCTATCCACTACTGCAGAGATCAGAGCTTCTGGAAGCCGAATCTACACTCAAGGCCTGACCTCTGCACCGCTGTCATGGGCAGCTACCTAAGCCGGTACTTGGGGAGGCCCCAGACCGCGCTGCCGCCCACCACCCAGAGCCCCAGACGCCCGCGGCCCACACAGGCCGGCGGCGCCCAGGCCGGGGATCACTGCAAAATGATCTGTGTGCAGCGGGCACGCGGGGTCCGCACCCGGCCCTTGCTCACAGAGCCCCCTGGATGAGCCTGCGCCCAGGAGTGGAGGGCCAGGGTCCCCCAGCCCTGGAGGAGCTCTCCTACCAGGCCGCCGCCCCGGATCCTCCTGGGGCCGAATATCCCCCGGAATTTCCTCAAGTGGAGGCCGTGGAAGGCCCGGAACCCTCGTCCCCCCCACAGCCTGGTGATCCTCAAGGTCCGCGCCCCGCAGCGCGAGGGGAGCTTGTACCAGCCTCCTCCCGCCCAGGAGAGCCTGGACCCCTGTGCCAAGAAGACGGTGCTGAAGGCGCTCAGCCGGTGCAACCAGGGGAAGAGGAAGTTCGATGGGCCACTCGGGTTTGAGATTCCGGCTGCCACGTGCAGGAAGCTGAGCCTGGAGCCTCGGCCATCTGCCTTGACGCCCATGAAGAGACATGGAGCGGTCACTGTCTTTTGTGCCCAGGTCCGGGCCGCTGAGCTGCAGCATCAGGTACCGGGCAGCAGGGCATGGGAGGAGGAGACGGTGCCTGGGCCTGGTGAGCTGCCCCCCTCGGCCCACCCCGTCTGCTGCAGGAAGCACGCGGGCCCATGGTCCAGCCCCAGAGCTGCAGCACGAGCCGGAGCCACAGGCCGGTACACGCCCCTTCCCGCTGCTAAAGACGACAGCTCTGCCAGCCGCCCACACACCCTCCTCTCCTTTCCCAGCAGAGCCCACACCGAAAAGACATCGCTGGCTCCCAGAACTCTTGCCTTTCCCTGGCTCCTCACGACTGCCTTTTCCGGGGAACAGAAGGCCCGCTTCTCCCCAGTTTGCCCAATTTGAGCTTTGAATGTTTTTTTTGGGTTTCAATCAAAATAAAAGGCAGTTTTATCATCATTTAAAAAAAAAAAAAAAAAAAAAAAATGCCGGGCTCGGTGGCTCAGCCTGTCATCCCGCGCCTTTGGGAGGCTGAGGTGAGTGGATGGCCGGAGCCCGCGGGTTCGAGACCCGCCTGGGCAGCGAGACCTCATCTCTACAATAAAATCAAAAAATTAGCCGGGCGTGGTAGCACGTGCCGGTGATTCTAGCTTCGGAAGGCTGGGGCGGAAGGATGGCCGGAGCCCAGCAGGTCGAGGCTGCGGTGGCCGGGAGCGGCCGCTGCCCTCCCGTCTGGGCGACCGAGTGAGACTCCAACTCAAAAAAAAAAATAAAAAAATAAAAAATAAAAAAATAAATCAATGGGAATATCAATGAAAAACCAAATAACTATGTTAATTATCTCTTGCCAAATGAAACAAAAGAAACCAAAAGCATACTTTTATATCGAACTACCTCAAGGTTCAAGGACTTGCTAATACACTGAAGGATTGATTGTGAGTTGGATGACCCTGGCAGGGTTCAGCAGGGAACATTTTGTCTATAGAATTCTAAATTGCGTATGACTTTATGTCATTTAAATGCCAGGAGTCGGCGATTTATTATTTTTTTCTATAAACTCATATAGAATTTCATTCAAAAGAAATGACCAAGTACCTTTCTCTCATTTTGGCGACAATCCGTGTTACCTTTTCTTCATTATTATGAAATCTTTTTCTGTTTATTATGGCCTGGCTTCACCATGAAAGCATCAATGCCAGCGTCAGAACAAGTACGAAAGTGTCCAGATGAAGATAAGTATACACATTCTCACACATATTGCATTTTAACTGCAGTATGAATGACTCAGTTGCAATCACATGATCTTTATTAAATCTATCATGCTACGTTCAAGTTAAATCAAAACTTCTTTAGTAATTATCCTGCTCCACGACCAAAAAAAGTAACAACAATAGTAATATCTAAAGCAATTTCTAAAATTTTCTTAAAAATTTAATTATTTTTGTGTGAATTAAGATACATGAGAAAAGTTGACAGAATATAGAATTATAAAGCTACCCATAAGTAAATAGTATGCCAAATTATACATTTGTCTCTGCCACGCATGCATACATAGTTTCTTATTGCTTTATGTATATTTATATCTATATTTAGGTATTACTAGGCTTACATCTCAAGTTACAACTCAAGTTGTTGACTTGAGTTTTAAAAAATAGAGTCTTTGGCCCAAGATTATAGCTGTATACCAAGATAAAAACACTTTTTCTTTGCCTTTCTGTAACATTTCTTAGTAGGCACTGAGAAGATTTTTTATGCTAATTACAATTTGTCTCTTACTCTTTTGAATTCCTAAAACAACATGATATGTATGAAGGTCTTCAGAAATTGTATTTTTTAAAAACAAATTCAAATGGTTGTTTTAAAAAAAGAGAATTAGTGATAGCGACAATAGCGGTCATCCCCAAAATATTTTTATTAGTGATTTAAATATGTGAACTCTCTTACTGCTCGTTAGCCTTTTTAAAAATCCAGATAGCACATTTTGCTCTCAGTGATAAGCATACTTAATCAAAAGTCTCAGGATTAATTTCAATATATTTCAATATACTCACAAATTTTGCCCTTTCTCTGCTTCAACAAATACTCTTTTAAAAAGTGGGCTAATTTCAGAAGACTGTATCAAATGTAACCCTTGCTGTGTGGGGTACATCACTTTTGTGGAACCCAAAAGAAAGAATTCACGCTTAATTGGTGCAGGGTGTTTACTGTCAACATCACTAAATTGTCACTTAATGATGTCCCTGTTAGCATCAATGTGGTGCAGATCATTGCTTCTCCCTCTGTCTTCTCTCCATACCACTTAGAAATGAACATTATCTCATAGGCTCTTCAATAGGTGTCTGATATGTACTGGAGTAAAAAGAAAATAATAATAAAGCATTTGTCACTCTTTCTCCATTAGTTATTTTTTAGACTTAAGTTCAGCACTTTATTGACAAAAGCTATATATTTTAAGAAGATGTTATTAAAGAGGAAAAACAAATCAACACAAGGTGATAGTTACACTGAATATATTTTGTCATTATGTTTGAAAATAAGGCTTTATATACTTTTCTTATGGGAAAAAAGGCCTATAGTATAAAAGTAGGGTAAAGAATTGTCCTGTATTCAAATTGGCGGGTTTATGTTCAAGCTAATATAACACGTCTGCCACTCCTTTTCCTTAAATTTACAAACACCTATTACCTGACTGAGAACTCATCATCCACTGCTAGGTACATAAGTTGTTACCAGTCCTTGTGTTAAAGAGTTTTGATGTCACCAAACACACTGTAGAGAAAAACAAGAAAAACCTGTATAGAAGATGCTCATATTTAACTCTAACAGATAGATACAGAATCTGGCAACATGAGCCTTGTTTTTATTTGTTTGTTTATTTGTTTAATTTCGTGAAAGTGTTTAACCACAACAGCATTATTCTGTCATTAACTCTGGTAATAGAAATTCAAGTTCGACTTGAGTAAGAAAACAAGGATTTTGAACTGGTTTTCTTTGCAACTTCACAATGATTGATGCTGCATTTTGCTAGCACCAAAGTGATAATAAGTAGGTGAACAGAAGCAGCAAAAAGAAAGGGACTGAAGGAGAGAATAAAAGTGACAGGATGCAATAGAAAAGCACCTAGGAAGAGAGGTAGAATTAGTATTGATAAAAGGACTGAAGATCTGCTTTTCTCCTTCAATTGCCTTCATCAAATTTGTCTTGCCCTATCTTATGAGAAGAAAAGCAGAATGTTAATATCAGCTTTGTGTCATCTCCTATTTACAGTAAAAACCTTATCAAGAGCCTTATCAAGTATCTTCTACTTCTAGATATATCCAAATTCTACATTATATATCTAAATACACTTAAGATTAAATGTGAGAACACAGACGAGAAGATTCATATTTCAGACTATTTTTATCAATAAACTATATACTGCTCAGACATTATATATTGGAACCCCATCTCCTCCTACACAAAATTCAGGAGTGAAATAGTCAATATCCTGCTTACATTTTATATTATTAGAAAACACAAGTACTATAAATTGAAAAAAAATCCATCAGAAGAATATATAGTAATATTATGAAAATAGAAGTAAAGATAAATATCTGACCACCCATATTATTAGAAGATAGCAGTAATATACGATCACACTTGGTTTTAATTCTCTACATTAAGAGCTTTTCCAAAAGCACACAGACAAATCAAAACAAAGTAAAAGAACTGTAAAAAGAATTGATCAGTCTAAAACAAAATAAAATCCGCACCTATAATTCAGTTTTCATGTTAACATTCATATTATTTTTATTGTTTTCATTATCAGCTGGCATTAAAAATTACATGGCTGGTTGATGCTTAAAGATTCCTTTATACATGGCTGTCATTTATGTTCCTGTAGGTAGGATTATTTATTCTTAACACATTTTAACCCTGGAACCTGTCATGTGGGTTTTGTTACTGGCCACTGTGAGTAATAATGAAGCAATTTGCCTAAACATTATTCACAGGTCACTAAATGAATGGATGGACCAAAGGGTCTTGTACAATCATGCTCATAGTGGTGATTGCAACTCTCAGCTTTCAATTCCAAGTGTACATCTGGTTGAGGCTCTAATGATTTAAAGTTTTTAATTCATTTTCCATGATACTGTATCATATAACTTCTTCTCCATTTTCATAGGCTCTTTAAGAAGGCATGCATATGATTTTGTTGAGTTTTTTGATTCAAGGGTCCTCAGGGCCACCCACAGAATCACAAGCACCACAGTCTCATCCCTGCTTCATGATTCAAACTCTGGTGATTTCAATCATGTGTATCACTTTTCTTCTAATTCTTACTGCATTCACACAAACTTGCGTATCACCTAACTTGCCTGTGCTGTCAGAAACTTTACAGAGGACTGTATAGTTGAATTTAGTCATTTAATGCCTTAACAACCATGTTACTTTATCAGAATTTCCTGGTATTGCCTAAGAACAGGTTATTTTAATAAAATACTTAAACATATATGCATACATATGTATTCGGCTATTATGTAACGATCATATTAATTGTATACTGATGCAAATTGCATTAATTGCAATAATAGTTAAAATTGTAGTTCAAAACTAACATATGAGCAGTAAAGAAGATTTGTTTCTTTTAATAGAAAAAATGCAGCCATTAAAAATTATGATCACTTCACAGTTGAATGTTAAGTTTAAAGAACAAGCGACATGAAGAAGAAAGGCTGTCGTTTGTAAAAAAAAAAAATGATTTATGGCAATTTAGTAGAGTTAGGGGAAGTATGTTTCTTTAAAACGATTGAAAGAAAAAGAAATTCCTCTGACCTGATCTGACAGCATATGTAGAGGTCAATTTTAAAAAAGTGTATTTCATCTTTAGTTGAATCAGTATCATTTTGGGCTTTCTACTGAGGCTAAAGTTTCACACATTATTTGACTCTAAGGAGACAGTTGTCTGTTACATGCCATTGATTGCTTATATATAAGGAAACATACTTTAATTTCACATCTTTATCTTCATACTCATCAGTGGCGAATTGGTTAATGTTTCTAAGATGTTCGTTTATTACATTATAGTCAGTCCATTTCACACTAACAGCAATACCACTTAATTTATTACTGTCACTTCAGGCAATGTTCTGTAGATGTGTTGACCTGTAAAAGGGCATGTGAAAAGATGTAGAATTGTGTGGTTGTAAGAAACAGAGGGTCATAAGTGGTATGGTTACATGAACTTTGCCCTGGCTTTTCATTTTACCTTCTATGGCTCAAATCCCACATCTGGTAAAATATTTAGAGAGAATCATGTGGCAACAAAACTGTTATTACTTGTGGGGAGAGATGTCCCAAGTCATAATAGTAGTTTGAATATCTGTACAATCTCTTGGGGGATGTTTTTACACCATCCTAAGAATGTTATTCTGTCCTTGAATGTATTTCTTCAGGTTTATCCCTAAATTATCACGCTCTGAGAGCATAGAATCCTTGAATTTGGTCTAGGGAAAAGAGAGGCGTGTTGCCCTAGGTAGTGAGCATCATTTAAACCTACTGAAATTGAATTGCATATAATGCTTTGTAATCAAAATCAAGCAGAACAAAACTTCAACTAGATGCCTTTTATGAACACTGCAGTCTACAAGATATTTGATGGATAATCAACAATACTTGATTCAGACAAATGATGTGTATAAAAAGCTAGACAACATAGTCTAATTTATTGGTTTGTTTACATAACAATAATAATCAGGGTTTTAATTTTAAAATATCCAAGTTACATACAAATAGATTAATATTATACCTGCTTTTTTTTCAGAAATGGTACATTATTCTTCAGCAAGATCTTTAACAAAATGCATCTTCTGTTGCAGAAATGTAAATTTATTGATCCATAAAGGTATGATATATTTTTAGGGGTTTTACTCAGTAGTATTGCGAATTATACTTACAGCATTCACTTTTGATTAATAAATACCACTTGAGAAATTAATAATCAAATTTAGCTTTGAAATTTGAAATTTGTGTCTAGTGAATTCGATTTTTTTCTTTTTTTGAGGTTTATCATGAAGGAAGTTCTTTCTTCATTTTGTACACATCGGCAATATTCTTTTAGTCTATTTTTCTAATGCACCAAATTCACAAACTTGTATCAATTCTGTATCGGACAAAATTTATTTGGGAAAAATTGGATTATAAATAATATTTCTATGTTCAGAACAAATTGCCTGAAAAGGTGTTTTTGTTATGTTCTTTCTACTGTTGTAAAAAAAACTACTGCAAAATTAGTGGCTTAAATACAAATCATCTTAGAGTTTTGGAGATCAGAAGTCTGACATGAGTCTCATTGGATTAACATCAAAGTGTTGCCAGGGCTTCGTACCTTTGGAAGACTCTGGAGAATAATCCAATTCCCTTCCTTTTTCCCTACTTTTAGAACCTGATCTTCCTGTTCTAAATTATTCTCAAATTAATATTCCTATCTCGAGGTCAATGATTATACATTTTTTTATTATTACTTTAAAGATGTGGGGTACAATTCAGGGTTAGGTATACAAACGTTGATTATGCAGGTACCCTTGTTGATGAGGTATGCCCCTCCCTCCGCTAGCAGTTTCCCTCAACTGCCAATCCCACCTCCCCTGACAGTTTTCCATTACTGCCAAACGCTTTCTTATAATATTATAATTGTTGGCAGAGTGATGGCACTCAACGATGTCCATGTTCTAATAGTCGTTACCTGTGTATATGTTAGATTACATGGCAAATAAAAATCGAGAACTCGATTTTTACACAGGTAATGACTATTAGAACAGGGACATCTTTGAGTGCCATCACTGTGCCTACCAAAGTGGTCGTTAGAATAACAATTTGGCCAGGCTCGGTGGCTCAGCCTGTAATCCCAGCACTTTGGGAGGCTGAGATGAGTGGATTGCCTGAGCCCCTGGGTTCAAGACCAGTCCTGGCAACTTGGTGAGTCCTCGTCTCTACAATTGAAAAAAAAAAAAATTAGCTGGGCGTGGTACAGTGATAAACAAAAGCATATCTTTGCTATAATAAATAATAAATATACATATTCTCACTTTAAGATACACTACAGTTATCATAATATCCTCAATTTCAAATATAATCAGTTGATAAATATTTAACACTTTTTTCAAAGTCAAAAACTTTGAAGATAGGCACGAAACTTAGTGAAAGTGTAAAGACCCAGGGGAAGAGAGTTGTCAGAAAAAGTAGAATGTAATTTAAATATTAGTACAATAATTGGGAGATATCTAAGTTAAGGAAAATTTATATTTTAAAAAATTTGTAAGATTAAATTAGAAATCACTAAGATTTAAAAATTAAAGAAAATCTCAACACAAATGTCTAAAAGACATTAAAAAAACCTAAAAAATGAATAACTGGTGAGTTTAAAGATTGCATCTAAGTGCTCTGCTGGATTATAGTGTAAAAGGGAAGAGAAGAAATCTATAAGAGCAAAGTTATAAGATACGGAAGAAAACCCCAAATAGCCAGAGCTCATCTAATAGGTATTCAGGAATGAGAGATCAGCGAGGAAAAGCACAGCAAAAGTGGACTAATAAGAGAAAAGTTTCCTTATTAATATATTTATGTGTTTATTTATCTAATTATTTATTTTTTGAGTTGGAGTCTCACTCCATCACCCAGGATGGAGTGCAGTGGCATGCTCACGGCCACCTCATCCTCAACCTGCTTGGCTCAGGCCATCCTTCTACATCAGCCTTCCAAGTGGTTAGAACTACAGGCATGCCACCACACATAGCTAATTTTTTGATTTATTGTAGAGATGAGGGCTTGCCAAGTTTCCCAGTCTGATCTCAACCCCCTGGGCTCAGTCAATCCTCTTGTCTCTGCCTTCCAAAGTGCTGGAATTACAGGCATGAGCCATCATGACCAGCCAAGCTCTGTTATTTAAAGAAAGGATTATATCTTTTTAAAAATGGAGCGGCCACTGCACTCCAGTCTCAGTGACAGAGTGAGACTCCAACTCAAAAAAAAAAAAAAAAAAAAAAATGGAGTAACCAAAAAAATAAAAAAAGATAGCAAGCCTACTTTTGAAAGACTGAAAATGAACATGTCCTAAATTTTATAACTTCAGCTATAAGATATCATATTAACATTATCAGAAAGAAAGTAGAAAAAATCAAGCACATACCACCTACAACAATAAAGTAATTGGTTGGGCATTCGTCTTTCATTGGTAATAATGGAATTAAAGGACAATAAAGGAATGCCTTTAGAACAATTATTGTTAATCTAACAATGTTTACAAGTCACATTTTTAGACCTATGATGAGTTACAATACCTGATTACTCAGGAGTCATAAGATGACTAAGACATGATTTATTGAAGGTAAAATAGAAAAAATAAGCAAACAACACCATCAACCAAGCAAAGAAAGAAACACAAGAAAGTAACTTGATGAATGAAGTGGGTAGAGAAAACATTTCTAGTACGAACTAAATATAATTAATCGCTATATATTTAAAGACAAATGATAGCACACTGTAAAGTTTAAAACAAATGGTAAGAAGTATTTCCTAAAAAATACTATTTCTTGGCTCAGCCTGTAATTCTGCGCCTTGGGACGCTGAGGTGAGTGGATTGCCTGAACCCGCGGGTTCAAGACCTGCCTGGGCAGCTTGGTGAGAACTCATCTCTGCAGTAAATCAAAAATTAGCCGGGCGTGGTTGCGTGCCTGTAGTTCCAACTACTTGGAAGGCTGAGGCGGAAGGATCGCCGAAGTCCAGCAGGTTGAGACTGCGGTGGCCGGGAGCGTGTCACTGCACTCCAGTCTGGGCGACAGTGTAAGACTCCAAATCAAAAAAAAAAAAAAATTCTATTTCTCTTAACAACAAGTAGAGGAATAAAGTAAAAATAGTTTTATCTACTGGAACTAGATTTTTTTTAAAAAAGTGGAGATGAGTGAGAAGTTAAATATCACAATAATATGTGTTTGAGCTAAAGTGGTGAATTTTTATATGTACAGCATATATACACATATTTGTGTATATAAATTAGATACATATATAGTATCTACACATAAATAGAAATTTAAATATATTAAAATATTTTAAGGTTATCATTTGAATACTGGAGTAGACATCCTAAACTTAAATAATGAAAATAATTTTGAAATTAAATAATGAATATTTTCATTTTTTTCCTAATTTTCACTTTTGGAGGGTGACTTATTTGTACTTATAATAGACAGGCATGCATGCTATAAAATGCCAAGCTGTAATAGATTATGTAGAGTTGTTTGTGTTTTCATTTTCATACAATGCAAGTGTCAGTGTTTTACAGTCAGATTTTAAATCTTTATTCCATTGAACTACAAAAGGTATACAGAATGTCATAGAGGTATTAAAGGTCTTAACTTCAAATCTGTTTTTTAAATGCTATTCAGATGAAATAAAATACAGGATTAAAATAATGTGGGAAATATGATTATTTGTATTGTATGATAGTCCACGTACTGTATTATGTGATTCTGTGTGCAGGTGACCCAAGGCATTTTCTGGATCCCTTACCTCTCATATTTTAATGGATATTTTGAGCCTTTGTTTATTTTTCAGTATTAGGAAAATATTCATGTTCATCTAGAAAAGTGAAATATTGCCATGTAATGTCAGAGAATAAATAATTCCATCACAACCAAATTGAGCTATATTTTAGAAAGAATAAAACCTTTTTATAGGAAAATTACATGCAAAATTAATGGAGATCAATAGAATTTTAAAATATCTCACCAGGTTTTCTTTCTGAATTTTATATTTTTACCTGGCACAATAAGAAAGGCAAGCAAAATAGGAGAAAATTACCGATTACTGCTTTGGCTGCTTCATATTTTATAGGATGCCTTTTTGAGACAATTGATTAGCACATATGCATTAATTTGTAGAGAGAAACACTATATTTACTGGCAAAAGAATACTGGGCTGTGTGTAAAAAGATATGGAACATAAGCCTGCCTTTGCAATTATCTAGCTTTGTTCTGTGAATTATTTATTTAACCCCTTTAGGCCGCAGTTCCCTATGTGAGAAACTAGATTAAATCAAAATCACTTCCAGCATCCTTGTTAGCTCTGAATCTCTCAAGTTAATACTTAAAGTGACTGTATAAGCTTTTCCTATTTTCCTTTTAGTCATTGTTTCATATTTTCTTTTTCAATGGTTTCATTTATATAATTTTTTTGGTAAATTTTTATGCTGATTTGTTTGAAAATTTTCATAAAATTTGCAGGAATAGTGCACAAAAACTCATAGATACAATTTATCAGGATCTACTTATTACTGGTATCTTGTATTATTTATTATGATTATTCTCTCTTTCTCTGTATAGGTATGTGAGTCACTCTCTGTATCACTTCCTCCTTCTTTGGTGGATATATTTGCATGTATGTATACACTTTTTTTTCTGAAGCATTTGGAAAAATTTGGAAACAGTTTTTTTTTTAACTGAACAAAAGTATTCTGTTATATAGCTACAACGTAGCTATTAACAGATCTCCATAAAATCAGAAAATTTAGCCTTGATATAATACTATCATCTAATCCACAGTCTTCATTCAAATTTCATCAATTGCCATAATAATGTTCTTTACTCTCTCCACCCACTGAGGTCCAGGATTCAATCCAGAATTACACATGACATTTGATAGCCATGAATTTTTAGTATTTTTTTCATCTGCAAGAGTCATTTTTTAACATTCTTTGTGTTTCTTAACATTGTTTTTTTTTCTAGGAGTAAAGGGCAATTATTTTGAAGAATGTCCCTCACTGGTGTTTGACTAAGATTTGCTGAAATTATGTTGTATCTCAGGAAGCCCATGATGTTGATTTGTCTCAAACTGATGATATTTCCCCTGAACACTTGGGTATGGTGATATCTCTAGGTTTCTGTATTACAAAGTTACTATTTTTCTTTCAAACAGTATTATATGTGGCTAATTTTATCATCTGGTAAAAATACTTTTTATTCTGTCAGTCTTATTTTTATTACTTACTTCCTTGTCTTATTATTATGCTTATTAATTAATTAATCAATTAATTATGAGTATACATTCAGGATTTCTTATTTTATCCTGAATGTATACTGAAGATAAAGTAGAATTATCAATAATTTTTGATGCTGAGTTTATCCCACATTTGGCCAATGAGGGTCCATTCAAACTGGCATCAGTGTCATTTTAACATATCCATATCAGGCTGTTGAGCATTTCCTTACTTTTTGGCAATAGGATATTCTGTGAACTTCTTGTATGTTCTGTGCCTTGAAATCAATAATTTCTCCAAAGATACCAGATTTCTTTGGTCAAATAATTGTATTTATACGGCAAATTATAGGATTTTATTTTGTCAAAACACTCTCTGCGGGCATAGTATGAGCTTACCCTGACATATTAAATTCCAAACCAACAACAAAAGATATTAGATCTTTCCCCTCTTCCATATATTTTATATCTGTAACCTCTTTCTTTAGTGAGAAGTTTTACTCCTGTCATTCTCAATATGTTTACTCATTTGCTAAAGTAAATATTTTTTGCGGGTGAGGGCACGTCCTTGTCTCTCTTAGTGAAAAACTTTTATTGGTTTCTGTGACTCCATTTATTGAGTTTGGATATCTTCTATATTTTCTGGAAATAGATTCTTTACAAAATTTAAAGTTTACAAATATTGGTTTTTCCCAATCCATGTATTAATATTTTATTTATTAACAGTGTATGCTGATAAGCAGATGATTTCAATTTTGACAAAAAGTCTAATTTATCTTTTTTGAAAAATAAATATAGTTTTTAATGTTCTAAAATATGTTTGCCTACCCCTAGATCATGACATTATTGTCCAATATATGTTCAAGAAGCTTTATTTTATATTTTATATTAGATATATGATTAAGGTTAATTAATTTTTAAAGTGTATATGAGGTACAAATTAAAGTTCATTTTTTAACATATGAATGTTTCTATTACCTGTTTATACACCCAGAACACCTCTGACACCACACACGTGAATTTTTCACATCGAGGTATTCTCCAATTATCTGCAGACATCAAGTGGGTCTCCTATGATGTAATTCAATTCTGACACTATTTAGAGTTAGTGCAGACTCCACAAGTTAAGGTCTCATTTCTACAAGACTGCCTCCCACTTCAGTCACTAATGTTAATTATTGAGTGCTCCACGTACACACAAATCGATTAGACTTGGCTTCAAATCTGGGACTCTCTCAACCTCTTCGTCACGTTCAGTAATTTGCTATAATGGCACCCATAACTCAGGGAAACATTTTCCTCATGCTTACAGATTTATTTTAAAATCTATCAAAAACAATAAAAATGAACAGCCAATTGAAGAAATACACAGGGCAAAGTTCAGGAGAATCCTGAGCACAAGAGTTTCTGTTACGAGGAGTTGAAGTGTGCCATTCTCCACCACTGGGAAAGTTCTCTGAGCCCTGCAGTCTGAAGATTTCTATGGAGGCTTCTTCATGCAGGCATTATAAGTCATTAATCTTCAGCTGTCCTTTCCTTTAGGAAAGAGGTTGAAGCTTAAGGTCTCAAGTTTCTAATCCTACCTTGGTCTTTCTGGTAACCACGCCCCCTCCTTAAGCTGTCTATAAGCCCATCAAGAGTTATCTCATTAGAACATTATGTAGGCATAATTGATTAAATAATTGGCCACTGGAGATAAACTTGTTCTTTAGTTTCCTTTCCCCATTCAGAGGTCAAGAGGTGACATTGAAATATCTGACTCTCTAGTCACATAGTTGGTCCCTCTGTCAACCATCCCCTCTTCTGAAGCGATGTAGCAGCCCAGCAAGGGTCACCTTATTAACCTAACCTCAGGTACAACTGAAAGAAGCTTTTTAGGAATAACAAAGATGTGTATCTCACTCTTATAACTCTGAAAATTACAATAGCTTTAGAACTTATGTTACCAGAAACCAGAGACAAAGACCAACTATATATTTCTTATTATATCACAATATCACAGATATATAATTTCTCATCTTTTGTTAAATTGTTAAATTTGACATGTGCTAGTTTTTGAATTTAACAATTGATCATTGCTAGTTGTTAATTTATTTTTCCTACCAATTTTCTCTGGCACCTTATTAGAAAACCAAACAAATAAGTAAGAAAGAGTCTGTTCATGCATTTCTAATTTGTTCCATTAAACATTCAATTTTCTATATACCAATTCAATACTGTCTAGGTTTCTGAAGAGTTGTAGAGTGGCTTGAGGTTAAATTTCATGTATCTTCCAATTTTGTTCTCCTCATTCAAGCTTTTACTACTCTGTATCTTTAGTGTTTATATCTACATTTTAGCATTTATTTTGCAACTCATATATTTTATAAAAGGCTTCTGAAATTATAATGTGCTTGCTATGAATCTATAAATCAATTTGGTGAGAACTGACATCGTAAAAATATTGAACTTTTTTGTTCTTGATGTTACTACAGTTTTCCATTTATTTAATGTAATTAATACATTTTTCTTAAGTTAATGAGCTTAAATATTTATGGTTGCTGCTGTAAACTATTTTCCTGTTAATCTCAACATCTACTTTATCTCATTGTTGCTTTTTCTTGACTATTCCTCCCTTGTTAGAAGGGATGAATGTCCCACTTTCATTTCTACTCATTTTTTTATTATATGCTAGATATTTTGGATGTTTGGGTCTCTTTAAAGAGTGTTGTGTATTGGTTTATTGTCAGTTAATGGATTCGATTCATGTATATACAAACATTTGTTTTTAAGCATTCTTAAGGTAGATCTAAAATAACCCCTAATCTAGAGCCACTCTCATAATATGTGGTTTTCTAGCATGTAAACTGACAGGAATGTGCAATAAGTTGTCTTTACTCAAGCTATTTGGAACTCCTCAGTCTTAGACTCATATGTCCTGTGGAGTTTCCATTTAAGTCAGAGATCACCAACAGCTGTTTCCTGTCAGGCCATGCAGAGCATTGGCTAGTCTAGGCACACTTAGTAATTGTCCAGAGATGAAAGGGGACATTACTACATGTCTGAAATTGTTTCTTGCTGCAGCTTCCTTCTCGTCAATACACTGCCCTTAAAATTTCTGCTGCCACAGCAGGCTCACACTCTGGTAACTGTTTCCCCTGCTTTTCTGAATTTCATGTCCTACTTGAATTCAGTCTCCTTATACAGCATTCTGATTGTGTTGTGCTCCCAGAAAGAAAGCAAAGGTGATCTTAACTCTCATTCGGCATGGTTTTTCTCTAAAAGAGACCACAACTCTGCATTTATAGTTGTACAGTATCTGAAAATTGGTGCTTCGTATATTCTACCCGGTATCCTAATTTATTGTGGAAGTGTTAGTTTCATACTATTTACCATATCAATGTCAGAACAATTATACTATCTTTTATCTAATACTTATTTCTGATATTTATTATTAGAATGTGCTAATAGAAAATATAATAAGATGTAAGGACTAAAATCTAACTAAAATTTTCTCTTACACAAATATCTAACTAAGGAGTCTGAGGAGTCATGCCCTACAAATCACAAAGTCCCATCAAATGATTAACCTTATATAGTGTGGTTTACTTTCCTACCTGACTCTAGCATAATATCACATAATAGATAAAGAAGAAAATAAAAAAAAAATTGATGACCTTTCATCTCTTGGAGAAACTTGCATCTGTATAGAATCCTCTTCTCATGGATTTCTGGGGGAGCCAGACACTTTTTAAGCCAGACATTTTTTTAAGCCACCTATTCTCTTTAAAGACTGCCACCTATGAAACTTCATATTAAGAACCTTGGCTTCCTCAACCTCCCTCTTCCTTATTTTAATTCAGCATTTATTTTACTGACTTCAAATTCTTTAGACAGAGTTTAATCCTTTCTACTAATTGTCAATCAGAAAATCTTTGAACAGTACCCCATTTGTTATCTACCCTACCCCATTTAGGGATGGACTGCCTTTCTGGGATCAACCAATGTAAAGCTCACATGTTTGCTTTAATTTTGCCTGTAATTTCTGTCTCCATAAACATGTATAAAGCCAAACTGCTATTTAACATATGTTCTCGGGACTTCTTTGGACTGTGCCATGGACCTAGGTCACTCAAATTTGTCTCAGAATAATCTTCTTTAAATATTTTACAGTGCTTGGTGTTTCTGTCACTAGGAACATACTGAAATATAAATTCAAATCAATTTCGTGATAAAACATCTACAACTACATCAAAATTATAGCACATCTTGTTTTTAAACAAAACTTTTATATCCAAAAGAATCAATAAACAACAACAGGAGCAGGGAGAAGCCAAGAAAGCCACCATGGAGCAGCAGATCAGCATCACTCTCATCTAGCAAGACAGAGAGTAGAGATTCCATTACAGACAGAGTTACCCGGAGCACTTTTGGATAAGTTAATCATTATAAACCCAGTGAATTTCTCTCTGAGTGTACAGATTCCAAAAAGACATGGCAGGCACAGAATTCCAGGTACCCCGTCTTCCACGCTGCACTAGCCACTGGGTTTCAGGCGCACACAGAAAAGGAAGATCATTTGGATAAGGAGAGGGATAAGTGATTTGAAGAGCTCTGAATTGTTTAACCTCCTACCAGCAGCGCACAAAAAATTATCAGTTTGATGTGGGAGGAAGCCTGGTTGGGATGCAGAGTTGGGTGCCAGAGCTCAGGTAGAATGAGGAGTGGTTCTGCGTGTAGAAAGCCCATCTGCTAGTTGACCCTGACCAACACATCCACCACTGACACCTGGTGAAGTAAAGGACGGGTGCCTGTCTTGCAGGTCAGAGAGTGAAGATTCAGCTGCTGATTAAAGGAGGTACCCTGAACACATTTGAAAGGGTGAAGCTCTTCCCAACCAGCAAGGGTCTCTTTGAACACAGAGAAAACAAAAAGCTTGGTGTGGGGAAACCAGGTGCCCCATACCCCTTCTGTGAGCTAGGTATATATAGGAGCTGAGATCATGCTGGCAGATGGAGGCCAGTGATTTGGGGATGCACCGGTTCGATTCACCCCTTCCCCTCCACTGGTCATCATTCACATGCAGCAAGGGTTGGAGAATCCAGTCTAGTTTAGCAGTGGAGAGAGAAGATGCAGTAACAAGAACGTGCCACAAGGTGGAGCTCCTCTCTCTTTCATAGTGGTAAATGAGGAAAGACCTATGAAAAATCCACTCTGAAGTTTAGGGAAGATGGCTCACAGAAAAGCAGCCAGCAGGGCACATACAATGATAACCACCCAGAACAACCTTCCTCTGTTGACAACCAGAGAAATCAGAGAAAGGATGACACAAGTCAACAGGAACCAAGAGAAACATGAAGTGAAACTTAAAGAAATTATGCAGGAAGTAAAAGCAGAATTGACCAAATTTAATAAAGCCAACTGTAAAATAATGGCAATAAAGAGCTCCATCCTCAAAATCAATAAAAAAGCAACAAGTATTGGGAACAGGCTCAACCAAGTAAAGAATCTCAGACCTTGAAGACCAAAATATGAAATGAACACAATCTGTGAAGAACATAGAAAATAATCCTAAAAAGGGGGGGGAGAAGAGAGAAACAAACAAAGCCTCTGAGAACTGTCTGATTTGTTAAAAAGCAAAACAAAACAAAACCCACCAAAAGTATGCTTCATTTGTATCCCTGAAGCAGAAAGAGAAATGAAAATATCATGGAACATATACTCCATGAGGTCATTCAAGAGAACTTCCCCCATCTTGCTAGAGATGACCATCCAAGGGCAAGAGATTCAGAGAACCCCTGCAAGATATTACATGAGAAGACTGTCACCAAGACAAAGAGCAATTTGCTTCCAACAAAGTAAGCACAAAAGAAACAATCCAAAAGGCAGCAAGAGAGAAAGGTCAGACTACCTAGAAGGGAAAACCCATCAGAATCACTCCAGACTTATTTGCAGAAACACTACAAGCAAGAAGGAATTTAAATCCAATTTTTAATGTTCTTAAAGGTAAGCTATCACAACCAAGAATTTCCTACCTAGTCAAGCTAAGCTTCATCAGTGATGGAGAATTAAAATCCTTCCCAAACATCCAATTTCTAAGAAAATATGCCATCTTCAAACCAGTCCTTCAGGAGATGCTTAAGAGTTGTTGAGCACAGAAAAAAAAAATGGCTATGTACATCACAAAAGTACAGGCAAACATAGAATTACAAGAGCAGTCACAAAAATTAAAACACACAAATATAAAAATTCAAAAGTTAAAAGAAAACAAAGCAACCCCATAGGAACCCTAGACAAGGATAAACTCCCACATATCAATAATCAACTTGAAAGTGAATGGACTAAATTTATCACTGAAGAGACATAGAGTGGTAAACTGGATTTAAAAACAAACAAGCAAAAAAATATGATCCAACAATCTGCTGCCTTCATCTCAATGCAAAAGGCACACAGACTCAAGGTTGGAGACTGTAAAATGACCTTTTCAATGAATGGGAAAAAAAAAGAAATTTGTGGTTATCCTAATATCTGACAAAGCAGTCTTCAAGCTATCAAAAATTAAAAAGAATATGGAAGAACACTGCATAATGATAAAAGGCTCAATCTTTGAGCAAGAAATATCCATCCTAAACATATATGCATTCAACACAGGAGCATCAGGTTTTCTAAGACAACTACTTAGCAACTAATGGAAGATATGGACTCTCACGTAATCATAATAGGACACCTAAGTGTACTACTAACAGCTTTAGATAGATCATCAAAGCAAAAAACAACAAGAAGATCCAGACCTTCAATTCAATGCTGGGTCAAATGGACTTAATAGACATCTACAGAACACTTTGCAACAAATACAGAGTATGCTTTCTATTCATTAGCACATGAAACATACTCCAAGATCAATCACATTCTTAGACATAAATCAAGCATGAGTACATTTCAAAAAATCAAAATAATACCATGCATCTATCAAATCATAGTGGAATAAAAATAAATATCACCACAAACAAGTTTTCTCCAAAACACACAAAGACATGGACTCTAAACAACATGTTATTGAATGACTTATGGGTCATCATGGATATCATGACAGAAATAAAAGGGTTCCTGGAAACAAATAAAACAAAGACATCTTATCAGAACCTTTGGTATGCCATGAAATCAGTGTTAAGAGGAAAATTGATAGAGTTCCATGCAGAAAGAGCACAAGTACACAGCCCAAGGAGCTAGAAAGGCAGGATCACCTAAATTTTAACCTCAGCAGAAGAATCCAGGTCAACAAGAGTTGCAGGATATAGAAGATAAAAATATTACAGAAAGTATCAACAAGACAAAAAAAACTGGTTATTTGAAAGAACAAATAAGATTTATGGTTCCCTGACTACATTGACAAAAAAAGAGATAAAGCCCAGATACACACAATTAGAAAGGCAAAGATGAAGTCACAACTGACTCTGAAGAAATTCAAATGATTGTTAGAGTATATGAAAAGAAACTAGAAAACATATAGGAAATGGAGTACTTTCTTCCATCACGCAATTTTCCAAGGTTGAAGCAAAGATAAATTGAAAGTTTATACAGACCAATAATGATCCAGAAAATCAACTCTGTCATAAGCAATCTACTTACTAAAAAAAAAAAAGCCCTAGACCCGATGACTTCCCAGCTGAATTCTATAAGACATATAAGGAGGAGTTGATAACAATCATATTGAAAGTATTTCAGGCAATCAGATAGATAAAATGCTTCCAAATTCATTTTTATGAGGCCAACATCATATTGATACC
Source organism: Carlito syrichta (assembly GCF_000164805.1). Lineage (NCBI taxonomy): Eukaryota > Metazoa > Chordata > Mammalia > Primates > Tarsiidae > Carlito > Carlito syrichta. Next base: position 194,398 of record NW_007255712.1, read on the forward strand.
CAAACCTGGCAAAGAACAAACAAGGAAAGAAAATTATAGGCCAATCTTCTTGATGGACATAGATGCAAAAATTCTAAACAGATTTTTGCAAATTGAATCAAGCAACACATCTTAAGGATCATCCACCATGACCAAGAGGGCTTCATTACTAGGATGCAAGGCTGGTTTAACATTTGCAAGACCAAAAACACAATTCAACACATCAACAGATGTAAAACCAAGAACCACAAGATTTTATCATTAGTCGCAGAAAAAAGCATTCAATAAAATCCAACATCCCATCTTGATAAAGACTCTTGAGCGCCTAGACATAGAAGAACATTCCTCAAAACAGTAAGAGCCATTTATGATACATCCACAGCCAGCATTGTGCTCCATGAGCAGAAATTGGAATTATTCCCCTGAGAACAGAAACTAGACAAGATGCCCACTTTCGCCATCCAGTTTAACGTAATGTTTGAAGTCCTAGCCAGAACAGTCAGGCAAGAGAAGGAAATCAAGAGTATCCAAATAGGAAAAGAGGAAATCAAGCTATCCCTTTTGTGGGTGATATGGTTCTCTATCTTGAAAATCCTAGTGAGTCTATCAAAAGCCTCCTCGCACTGATAATTGACTTTGGTGGAGTCTCAGGGTACGAAATCAATGTACAAAAAACAATTGTATTTCTAAACACCAGCATCAAGCAGACAGAGTGTTACATAAAAAGCACAATTCCATTCACAATAGTCACACACACACACACAAAATAATTACTGTGGCATTTACCTACCCAAAGAAATGAAAGATCTTTGCAACAAGAACTACAAAATGCTGCTCAAAGAAATTAAGGATGACACAAACAAATAGAACAACATTCCATGCTCATGGATTGGAAGAATCAATATTTTAAAGATGTTCATCTTACCCAAGGCAATCTACAGATTCAATGCAATACTTGTCAAATTACCAACATCATTTTTCTCAGACTTGGAAATGACATCACAGAAATTCATATGGAAACAGAAAAGAGTGCACACAGTCAAAACAATCCTCAGGAAAAGGAACAAATCTGGAGGAACCACATTTCTAGACTTTAAACTTTACTACAAGACTACAGTAACCAAAACAGCCTGCCATTGGTACAAGAACAGTCATATAAACCAATGGAACAGGATAGAGATTCTGGAAGCAAAACTTTGATCTCTCAACCACCTCATCTTTAACAAAGCCATCAATAACCATGATGGTGGTAATTTGATGAGTATTGCTGGGAAAACTGGCTGACCCACATGCAGAAGAATAAAACTGGATCCCTACCTATCACCATATACAAAAATCAACTCTAAATGCTTCAAAGACCTAAATGTAAAACTTCAAACCAGACCTTGAACACCTATCATAATATTGCAAAAAAGCGGGACACTTCTGGTGGGGGCACGTGACATCAGTAAGGGTGCCTGATCCTAATCCAGGTGAATGAGGTCCAATGGGAGGCTCCAAACTTCACCTGTACCTAAATCCTTTATGTATGCAATCTTGGTACCCCATAACTTTGAAATAAAATAAAATTAAATTTAAAAGAAAGGAATTCTAGAAGAAAAATAGAAATACACATGCACATCAGAGTAGACAACCAATTCTGATAAAATCCTCAAAAGTGAACGCCATAAAAGCTAATATAGACAAGTGGGACCTCATCAAACTGAAAAACTTCTATGCAGCAAAATAAACCATCAAGAGAGTGGAGAGACCCACAGAATGGGAAAGGATATTTGCTAAACCTGTGTCTGACAAAGACCTAACATCCAGGAACTACAAGAAACTCAAATGATCTGAAAGGAAAAAAGCGAGCAACCCTATTAAAGAGGGCCAAAGATATGAATAGGCACTTTTCAAACGAAGCTATACAAGCACCCAACAGATACATGAAAAAATGTTCAGCCTCCCTAATTATCAGAGGAAATGCAAATCAAAGCCATAATGAGATACCGCCTAACTCCAGTAAGGATGGTCATCATGAATAAATCAAAAAACAGATGCTAGGGCTGGTGCAGAGAAAAGGAGAGGCTCCTACACTGTTGGTGGGTGTGCAAGTTACTTTAACTTCTATGGGAAGCAGTGTGGTGATTTCTAAAAAAAAAACTAGAAATTGACTTTCCCTCCTTCCCAGAAATCCTCCTTCTGGGAATATATCCAGAGGAACATAAATCCTTCTAGCAAAAATACACCTGTGCACGCATGTTTGTAGTTGTACTATTCACAATAGCAAAACCATGAAACCAGTTCATAATATTTTTATAGTAACATTATTAATTAAAAAAAAGAGGAAAAATAATTACTAATATTATTTGCAACACAGTACTGAATATTTTCAAGGGTGATCCCTTTGTCTTTCTACTTATGTTCGCTATAATTTTTTTTTTTTTGAGTTGGAGTCTCACTCTGTCACCCAGACTGAAGTGCAGTGGCCGCTCCTTGTCATCGCAGCCTCGACCTGCTGGGCTCCGGCGATCCTTCCGCCTCAGCCTTCCAAGTAGCCGGAATTACAGGCGCGCGCTACCACGCCCAGCTGATTTTCTGATTTATTGTAGAGATGAGGTCTCGCTGCCCAGGCGGGTCTCGAACCCGCGGGCTCAGGCAATCCACTCACCTCAGCCTCCCAAAGGCGCGGGATTACAGGCTGAGCCACCGAGCCCGGCTTGTTCGCTATAATTTAAAAGGGAAGTTATCTGCTTCTCAGGCAGTCTTTTCTTCTCTTTCTTACTAAGGCTAGCGCTTCTTCATTCAGGAATAATTTTTGTCTTATGTTCATTCTATAGAGGAGCTGGAAGCTCTGTGCAGTGGCACAAATACAAACTAAGTTATGGACAGTAAAGACGACAGGAAAATAGGTTCCTTCCATGCTTCATTCACTTGAATCTAGTCCATGACTTTCTGTGGTGAACTAGATTATTTACTTTTATTTGAGTAGTTTTTACCTGGATTTTTATAAATAACATGGGTCAAATTCTAGGGAAATACTGCTCTGGAAGCAAATAAGTGATCAAAGATTGGTATTTTTTAATAAAAACTTATAATAACAAGTAATATACTTTGGTCCTGGGTTGGGAGATATTTAGTGGTGGTATTACTCTTGTCCAGTGCTGAGTTCTGATTTTATGACTGACTAAAAGACCCCTTTCAAACTATATTTCTAGCTACTTTTCCATAGCTGAATCACACATTTCCTAAAAGAGTTAATTCAGAGATTTCAGTAAAAGGAGATAATGGAAACATCTCCCTTTCTACTGTTATCAATTTTCCATGATTTCCTCTTTTAAATGTGCCCATATACTAGTTTTCTTCAATCCCAGAAACACTCTAAATCATTAGAAATACACAATATATCCAAAAGGGGCAAACATAATGTAATATAAAATCACCTACTACTTTTCCCTGCTTACAATCAGGAGTGAAGGCTGGTGACGATAGAGAAGGGTAGTTTAGTCTTCATAAGTCACCTAAAAAAGTATTCTTGCCAGTGATTAAATGAGATATTTTCAGGATTCCTCTCCAAAAGAAGACCAAAAAAAAAAGAAAAAAAGGATCCCAAAAGAGATCAAAAAGTAGATAATAAATAATAAATCTATGAAAATGAAAGGTGCTGTGCTGCCACCTTCTGCATGAAGCCTTCTTCCATTCACAATAAGTAATTCTTCCTCCATTGCTATAACACAAAGCTTTTTCCTTTTGTAGCCTTCACTAATTCCAGATGGGTTCGTGGTATGGTCATTTCTATGTTTCTATTCCCATTGGAATGTAATGTGCCTAAGTCCTGTATTTATAGTATTACTCTTTGTAACTTCCTTCCTATCACTTGTGATAGAATTTAATAAATTTCATTTTGTTAAATTGCATTAAAATATGCTCAGGTTTACAGATGGATTAGGATAAAGTAAAGCAACATCAGAAAATCCTGCTATTCATTCTTTTAAAAATAAGACATTTCATTTTATTATGATAGAAACTCATGTAGTAATAGAAAAGTTAGATCTTCAAAATGTAATAGTGTAAAGATGATGACTTCACCAGATCTTTTAACCTGTTAAAATTTTGGTGTGTGTGTGTGTGTGTGTGTGTGTGTGTGTGTGTAATATATATACATATACATAGATATGTATATATAGAGAGAGAGGAAAAGGAGACAGGTAGATAAATAAAAGAAAAAGAGAGTTTCTGCTTAGTTGATGGTCCACTATTCACGGCTCAAACACACATTCACTAACTTAATTTATTCTCTCAGTAAATGCAGTTCCAGATACTAATCAAAGAGTCATGAGTGCATATACGAGTGGAAGGATGCAAATACTTAAAATAAAGCCTGCAATGATTAATTGTAATGTTGCGTATGCTCTAAAGCAGAAATATGGACAAAGTGCTACTGCAGTGAAGCAAAGCAAAAATGATTGTGAATTAGTCAATGTGGAGCAGGAGCATACTGTCTATAGTCCAATGGCATCAGACATGCTGGTTCACAAGCCACGCAATCTCTCTCTTTTATTTAAAAAATACCCCCAACTTATTAAAATAAATATTGGTAACTGGTGCATTCCGTTTAGGGTTCCACAAATAACAGAATTCTGAGAATTGCTTTACAAATAGCCTTATTTAATATTAAAAACAACCTGTGGACTGAGTGTCACTATTTCCATTCTATAGTCGAAGATTTAAGAATTAGAAATATTAAGTAACTTGCTCAGGATCTCTCAGGTTTTCATTTGAAAAATCAGAGAAAAGATTCTAAAAGTGTCAGATATCAAATCTATGATCTAATCGAGTACATTAAATTGCTGCCCCAAATAGCATAAACTGTCTTGTGTTTTGCAGATTATGCTTTATTAAGATCAAATTACAGATGTATATCAAAGCAATTCTTTATACTTCAATTTATATTAGTAAACTGGATTAATCATATATTGAAATTAAATAAAAATGCAGAATAGCCAATTCACCTGTGTAAAATATATTAAAATGTCATCTTAATTTAGTTCAAAATATTAAATAAATAAATATCTGAAATTGCACTGTTAAATATTTATGATTTGAAAATGTTCTATATTGAGACAAGAGACGACTATAACTAATAACTGAGTATTGATGATAAATTATTTGAACCACCCAAGCTGTAAGATACATTACAGTCAATTTAAATGTTTCTCAGCTATATGCTTTTAATATTTAACTAGAAAAATTCAGAAACTGTAAAAGTAACTAGGCAAGAAATAATTTGGAAATTAGAGACTGCATCTATAGTCAGTCACTTTTTCAAATGCATAAAGGAACAAAGTAGAATGTAAATTTTCACTGTTTACTTAGAATAAGACAAACTTTACTGACCATAGCCATGGAAATATATTACTTAGTGAGAAATATCAGTAGTTCATTATATTTAGGAAATAACTGCTAACTATAAGATGTATTACTTGTTTGAAATATAATGTATGCTGGTTTCAGGATGGATTTCCAAAGGTTAACCCCTATGAAATCAAATGAATTAAGACTGAATTACAAAAAAAAAAAACAACCCAGGATAATATAAAAAAGTCAGCAGCACCAATTCATTTTATAAAGGGAATATAAACCTAAGGGAGAACATTCTAAGCAATTAAATTAATTGCAGTACTGATTTTATATAAAATCATTAGTAGACAATCCACAAATGAATAAATTTGATATAGCGTCAAAAACAAACAAAAACCTGGAAATTATGACACTTCAAAGTAAGATAAAAGAATGCCTTTGAACCATAAAGGTTTCGTGAGAAGCATTTAAATATAGAAAATATAATATTTTAGTGTCTCAGAGAAATTGCTTTTCTTCTCTTCTCCCACAGACATCCCACATTTTCAAAACATTTAACCATCAAAGAAATAGTATATATAAATAGGCATTTATTTTCTGACTTGACCAAACAATATAAGATTATATGATCAGAAATCACATTAAATTGACAAAATTGCAATTTAAAGTAAGAGGATGTTACTTCCTTATCTTAGGAGATGTTAAAATATTGAGAATAACTCAAGATTCTCGTTAGTACAATGTCATCTTCTTAAAGAACAAGCATTTCAGATGAAGATACTGGTTTAGTCCAAAACTCACAAGTTATAGATAATAAATAAAGACTCAAAGATTTTGAATAAGTTTGTCAAGATCATGAGTGAATTAGTGATAGTAATTGTATCAGACTTCAATCTTCCTGACTCTTAGTAGATTGATCTTACCATTAAATGCAGTGCTCTTTCTTTAAACGACTAAGAATTTGAAGAATCAGAAAGGTATGTTTATAAATATCTGTAACAAACTTGGGAGGTTTTTCTCTAAATAAATTCATCCACAACTTGTATTGTGACAATATTAATTTAAATAGAATAATATATAAAAGTGAGTAATAATTTCATTCAAATGCATTGAAATAATTCAATATTTTATCTCTTCTGATGCTTTCTCTCTTAAACATACCAATTGTTTCTTCAATGCCACGCACTTAACAGGTCTTTCCTATTTAAAACAAATACTGTAATGTGTGACTTTGCTGATCATTATTTCAAAAGGTATTAAGAGTGCAAATATGTTAACTGGCGTTTGGTATTCAATAAAGAAGACACATTCTACTTTATAGTTATAACTTTAGCAAATATTATTATGTCTAATTTAATTAAAAAATGAATGTGATGGGAAGACTAATTTTTCAATAGCAGTTTGTACTGAATTGTGAATAACTATTAAGCTGTCTTCTGAATTTTTGCTTTTATTGTGTCCCCTCCATTTGAGGGTGAGCACTAGTGAATTTGTGGATATTGGCATAGCTTACACAAACAAGTTCTAACATGAGGAATTTCCCCTTTGACCTTTACTCTTTTTTCTCTCTCATGCTGTGATATGTAGGTCTTACTCTGAAAAATTTTAGCTTGCATTTGGTACTAAATTGTAAATATATTCATCAAAAGTGTAACAGTGGATAAAGTAATCATCTCATGGAAGGAGATAAATTTATTTTCTGTAGTAGATAATCTAAAGGAAATAGACACAACCACTACAGGCAAATCTTTGGCTAAATATCTCAACATAATATTTGTTTTATTTCTTTTTTATTTTATTTTATTTTATATTCTTCTTTCTATTTCCCCTCTCATTTCTTCATATCTTGTCTTGATTTTCATTTTCTCATAAGTCCAAGATGTTAGTCGCTATAAAACCAAAATTTTGAAACTTCCTTGCTCTTTTTTATATTGAAGCAATAGGAAAAGTAGAAGATAACTATAAATAGACCTTCAAAGTAGGAATTACAACAACAAAATCTCCCAAATGTGACCTTGGCTCCCCATCTCTTGGTCAGCATAGGCTAACTGTATTTTAATGTCCCTATGATTAAACATGCTCCAAAGGTAATATGTATACCAACTTGAAGTATGTAAAATTTTCAAATGTCAGTTACTATCATGCAAAAGCTTCATGACATTCAGAAAGGATCAGAAAATATCTTTTTAGGTGATGGCACCACTTGATATGTTTGCTATCATTGCTCTAGAAAGGTATTTGATTTATCTTTAAAATGTGAAAAAAATTCACTGAAAGTAATACCAAGCTCAAATCATTGCACAAAATGCAGTGGGCTTTTTTTTTTTTTAGAAGATAAAAAATATTATAGTAAACTGCACAGATAATTAATTTACAAAGAAAATTTTCATTAGAAAGCATTTTTAATAAATACATCTATATACACTAGAAATTAGGAGAATTGAGTTAAACTTATTCACATATACTACCTTTTGAAAATTGAGGAGTAGTTTTTGCTTGTTTCTTTGGTGTATATTTAACAGATATACCTCTGTGTGTGGTTTGAATGAAAGAGGGGTTGCTGATTTAACTCATAACTCTTATTGTAGTTCTTTTAAAAAGTAGTAATAGAAAATGCTTTTCTAAACAAAAATTCTTATTTATTTTCTTCTCATTATAAATTACATTAATACAAATAAGTAGCACAACAGACAATAATACTTGAAAATTATTGGGACTATAGGGGCTTTGTCCTATACTCTCAATTTTCCATAAGATAGGATAGAGCATAACATGTTTATATACTGAATATCAAATGCCTAAAACCTATATTGAAAATAAAAGTCATTGCAAAACAGAATGCATATTAGAAATATATGTGTGTGTATATATATGTTTATAAAACACCTACACTGTTTGAATATTAGAAATACATTTTATTGTCGTGAAACATGAAAAGTTTACTATTATAGTTAATTTATCTCTTTTGTCTGACAAAATTCTATGACAGTACAAATGTCATTATTCAGTGATAACTTTCAGAAGATTCCCTCTTATCTCCATTCCCATAACCAGTATTTCCTTGATAAGTTATGTACCTTTCTCTATCAAAATATCAAACTATCCTGTAATTATTTATTTGTGAATTTGTTGTCTCCAAACTAATATGAATTGCTTCAGTGCAAGGCCAATAATCGTATTCCAACAAATATAACTGTGTCCTTTATATAGATAAAAAATATATTTCTGAAGGAAATCAAAGGATGGCTATATAGCAAATGATATTGCTGGTGAGGAAATTGATTTCAGCTTCCCACATCTCAGGCTCTTGGTCCAGTGAGTATTCTCTTTGCATACAGACAACTACAATGATTGGGAAAGAAAAAGAAAAAGGAAGGAAAAAAAAAAACAAAACTGGGAGGGAATATAAAGTATCACTCTTAGGACTTAAAAAAAAATAAGACTTTCTAAATCATGATTTCACACTGGTCAAAATTTGTAAATAAGAAATTTCATCTTTATTTATATAACCAGAACCCAATTTCCACATTTTTTGTAATTTCTTTATTTCCCTATATATTTTAATATATCTTAGCATCGCATTTTTCAGTCCTGCTCATTTTTCACTATCCTGACATTCTCATTTCAGAACTTACCAACTTTAAATTCATATTATTAACTTTTAAAAATATAAAAAATATTTGAGCAAAATAAAAAATAACATATATGCTATAAAAATAGTAAACAAACTTAATATTACCATTTTATCCTCCACTCAGATTTAGGAATACAATAGTACAGTACTAATAAACCCCTGGAAAACTTTCTCAGATTGCATTTTTCCCACACACTCACAAAAGAACCACTAATCTAGGATATTATGGAATATTTTATCTTTCACCTAGTATTTATATTCATGTGTAACCAAATTTGCTTTAGTGAAGTCTTGAACTTTGTAGATTTAAAACTTGTGTTTCTAAGCAAACTTTGCCTTTTTGTAGTTTATTTTTAGTCATTTCACTTCAATTTTGTTTTCGTTTTCTATTTATGGATTTTCATACCCATACTTAGTGACTTAAGTGCTGAAAGGAACATTTTCTGGCTATTGTGTTTTTAGTCCACTAGGACATTTTACTTCAAAGTTGCAACTTAATGCATATTAACAGTGTGTTTGTCTTCCTTCCCTCATAGTCATGATTCCCTCTCATTCTTTCACTTAATTTCTAAGCAACCCTCCATAAACTCTGCTATATTTTTCTCATGTTGTTATTATCAAAATCAGGTATTCACTTTTGAAGGAGAGTGTTACTGTCAGTATTTTTTTCTCTGAGATTTTCTTTCTCTTTTCTCTAATTTTTCATATTTTCAGTAACATTTCAAAAGGCGTATACAGACAATATACATGATAACAAATTGATTTATCAGAATGACAGAAAAATAGATGATAACAGCACTTCACAGACCTTATACATAGATTTTTCATCACATGTTCATACTTAAATATCACACTAGGAAAGACCCTGTCTAGGGATTTCACAAGTATGGGTGGTAAAGATGCTGTGAAGGTACAGGAGATTTTCAAAATCTCTGAACTTCTACCAGGAAACTGACAACTAACAAGCAAGTTGTTCTACCCAGGACCCAGGGACACCCCAGCTGTGAGCAAATAGAAAACTTAGGAATTGAGTTTCAATAACAGTCCCCTGATTTCACAAGAACAAAAATGCACATCATCTCCAAAGAAAACCACCACATATGGGCTTCATTTAGTTTGTGCATCAGAACATACAAGGTCAGCATATTAATACCAGCAATCATTGGATTTCATTAAAAGGTGTACCTTCAGAATAAATAGAAATTTAAAAATAATAGTTTTTGCTCCATCCAGTAAGAAATAAAGCAAAACCTGATGTAATGCCTTTGTCTAATTAAACACCTTCCATTTGATTTCTTGGGGTCAAATTGGAAGAACAATTTGGCTTAATGTTAAAGAGATGTGAAATTAATTGGAGTATAAATACTTTCACCTTTATGTTTAGGGGAAAATAAATTAATGCAAGTCTAATGCTTCATTCTGACTTCCAATTTTTTTTTTTTTAACATTCTTGCTCTTTCTTTCCTTTCCAATTTTCTCTGCTATTATTATGCAGTATCAAAACTCCAGTACAGTCATGCAGAATTCCATAGTCATTTAACTGAGGAATTGGTACATTGTGACCCACTGGCCAGATCTAGTTCATTGACTCTCTCTGTATAGTCCTCCAGCTAGAAATGGATTTTTTTCTCGTTTTTTACATTTTTGATATAGTTGGGGGAAAAAGAAGAAAAATATACAACAGAGGTTACATGTGGCCTACAAAGCCTGCAATATTTACTATTTGGCTCTTAACCCATAGGCATATCGCTTTATGCTCTTTATTGTCCCTTCTAAAGAAAAAAATATCTGCTATCCTCATCTTCATGCTTCTGCCAAGTTATGCCCTGCCATCTTTTAAGCCCAGTCTCTCTATTCCTCACCTTCAATAATGAGTAGAGCATATGCTGACTCCTATGGCACTAATTTCTAGGACTACGGAATACCACTTTGAAATTAAAATATTAGTACCAGAGATATTAATCTTGATTCTCCTAATAACCAGTTAGGTCCTCAGTTGGCTAGAACTGTGCCTCGGTGAAACAAGCAGCAATAATTTTTTGATACTTTACAATACTTGCGAGTTCTTACATATCACCTTTTAAAATCATGTCCTTGAAATCTGTATATATATAAACTTCTTATATATAACTTCTTTCTTATCTACTTAGAGGATAAAAACATTCTTTTCTCTAGCCTAGATGTTAAATGTATCCCAAGAAAATGCTAAATTTCTCATCTCTCTAGTTCTTGAAGAAGGTATTAAACATAATTAAATGTTTACACAGACAATATCAATTCAAGATTTTACCTCAGTGGATAGTTTTTTGTCTCTTTGTATTATAGAAATAAGGACATGACATTGATAATATGAACAAATAATCCTCATTTCATTCACTCTCAATAGCTTGTGTTGCATTGGGTTTAAATTTTTATTTCAAGTCAATCTTCTTATGATTTTGTATCAATGGTAATATTAAAATAAGATTGCAATCCTTATTTGCATTTTCTCCTGTCAAGAGATATGTGAAGCAAGCTAATAGACTGAAAACACCTTTTTTCCACTACATTAATGCATGTTATTTTTATACTTTAGTGGCAATATAGCCACTAAAATTATAAGTAAAATTTTTGAAGGTAAACAGCCTGGTTCCAAATCCTGGTTTTTCTGCTTAGTACCTGTAGATCCTTGGAAGATTACTGAGCCTGTATTGCATCAGTTTATTTTTTCACATTTTTGAGAATAATAATACTACCTGTATCACAAAGTTATGAAGACTGAATAAATATTTGCAAAGTCCTTAAACAGTGTCTTTCACTTATGTGTATAAGAAATAAATTAATAAGGAAATATAACATACAACTTCAAAAATAAGATTTAATTGGTACTTTTTTGGAGAGCATAAATAGCATTTGAGAAGTCAAAATAGCTCACTTATTAACCTAGTACAAGATTGGAAAAATGATCTTTCTATAACTTCTGAGTTTTAATTGATTTGTTTTAAGCATACGAAGTCCACATTTTTATGAACATTACTCTTCCAAGCTGTGTTGTTTCCACTTTCATAAGATTCGAGTGGTAGGAGGACAAAAATAAGACTAGAAATGATGAAGCAGCCAGGCTCGGTGGCTCAGCCTGTAATCCCGCGCCTTTGGGAGGCTGAGGTGAGTGGATTGCCTGAGCCCGCGGGTTCGAGACCCGCCTGGGCAGCGAGACCTCATCTCTACAATAAATCAAAAAATCAACCGGGCGTGGTAGTGCATGCCTGTAATTCCGGCTACTTGGAAGGCTGAGGCGGAAGGATCGCCGGAGCCCAGCAGGTCGAGGCTGCGGTGGCCGGGAGCAGCCACTGCACTCCAGTCTGGGCGACAGAGTGAGACTCCAACTCAAAAAATAAAAATAAAAAATAAAATAGAAATGATGAAGTAAATGTCTATTAATTTTATAGGCTAGATGATTTATGCTCTTGGGTATTCAAAACAGGCCCTATCTCCTTAACTGACATTAACTCATGGCATAAATTTTAGGAAACCAATTAATTTTCCTTGAGCTGCTTCTTCATCTGACTATTAGAACATGAACTATGTAGTGTGGGAAAAAGAAGCATTGAATTATCAACCAAAAGGTCTGAATTATAAGTTTCTGTTATGCAGTAAAATAGCTTTGTGTTCATAGACATGCTACTTGAACTGGACTACTATTTCCTCAACTGTGAAATAAAGCTCTAATAATACCACAATATAAGATTGATGAAGTGAGACGACTAGAAGACTAGGAGTGCAAAAGATCCATGGAGGTGTATACTGGATCTAGGCTTGACACTGAAGATAACTGCCATGCTGTTTTTTTATTTTTATTTTTTCTTACAGAATCAGAGATAATTTAAAAACATGTTTCTCATTGATAGGCAACATTCATCATGTAAGAAAGATAGTGAAAACAATTTGCACAATAACTGAAAAGACCACCACCAGGAAAAAAAATTAGGATTTATTTAAAAATTTGAAATAAAAACTCCTGGACACTTCCAAGGAACAGAGCCTATTGTGGAAGATGAAAGGCTAAGCATAGATATAAATGTAACTCAAGGTCATGCTCAGATTGCTAAATAAAGGAATACAGGTATCAGTGTGCTAAAAGAAGGAAAACAATTTTTCAGACAGGTAGTTCCACTATTCACATAGGTTTTAGTCTGTCGGTTGATCTACTGTTTAGACCATTCATTCTGAATTTATTTATGTCTAAATTTATACAACAATAACTTGAATGGCAATGTGTTCTCTTAACTTTTTTTTTCTGTTGTCAAATTACTTATTTTCTTTCTTTCTTTCTTTTTTTTTTTTTTTTTGAGTTGGAGTCTCACTCTCACCCAGACTGGGAGTGCAGTGGCCGCTCCCAGCCACTGCAGCCTCGACCTGCTGGGCTCCGGCGATTCTTCCGCCTCAGCCTTCCAAGTAGCTGGAACTACAGGCGCACACTACCATGCCCGGTTAATTTTTTATTTATTGTAGAGATGAGGTCTCCCCAAGTTGCCCAGGCGGATCTTGAACCCATGGACTCAGGCAATTCACTCACCTCAGCCTCCCAAGGCGCAGGATTACAGGCTGAGTCACCGAGCCGTCAAATTGCTTATTTTCTTTTGCAGACTATTCTTGGTTTTGGAAACACTCTATATCCCTTAAATTTCCATTGATGATAAGTTTGGTTTTAACGTGTCTTCTGTTTTTAGAATTAGCTCTATTTACTCTGAAGTAACTTGCTTAGTTTCTTTATCTTGATATCTTGATTCTTCTATTTTCTTCATGTGCATAAATGAAGTCCTCTATTGGAATAAGCAATCTGCAAGATTTCTTTTGTATCTCTGAGAACCTTTGCATAAGAAGCCTGCAGAAAGATTTAATGAAAAAATTCAGGAGTTATCAACAGTAGAATTTCTTATCACTTGGGGGAATTAATATTTGCCAAATTAAAGGAGATTTACTCTGGAAATGAAGTTTTTTTTTTTCTGCTTAAGAATGTCATTTTAGTTCTTCTTTACCCTCTCTGAGAATGGCTTCCCATTTTACTCACTTTCCTCTCATGGCCCAGCAGGACAGGTACTCATTGTCTTTGGTGAAATATCTTTGCAATTAGCCTGGGAACACAAATAATTGCTGTTGTTGAATCTCCTTGGAGAGAGAAAGGAAGGTTGTTGATGGATTTTAAAACTTAGGCTGATCTAAACATTTTTGCAATTAACAGATTTCTTAGGATGTAGTTTCATCTACTTCTTCAATTTAACCTGATAAACTCTTCTTTTTATGTTTTTAAGGTTTCTTATGTTTTCTGATAGTCATATTTCACTTTCCCAGCTATTTTATGTATTCATATATTTAAGACTTTGGGTGGATGGAGAGGTAGATTAAATATTGGCTGGTGTATTAGGACTGTCCAGAGAAACAGCATTAATATATATAAAAATATATATATGCACACACACATATATATAAACACATATATACAGAACTAATATATATAGTGTGTATATACATACTATGTTATTTATGTTATATATACATAATTTATAATTTAAATACACAATAAATATTATATATAATAAATCATAGAAATATGATTTAATACAAGGAATTGGCTTCATAGCTGTGGAGGCTAAGAAGTTCTCTGATTTGTGTCTGCAAGCTGGAAACCCAGGAGAACTGGAGGTGTAGTTCTAGTCTGAATTTGAAGGCCTCAGAGAACTGAGAGTATAAATTTCAGTCCAAGTCAGAACGTTTGAAAACTAGGAGGTCTGATGGTATAAGTTCCAGTCTTAATGAAGGAAGAGATCTATGGTCTAGCTTGAAAACAGTCAGGCATAGAGAAAGTAAACTCTCTCATATCCTCTTCTTGCACTCAGAACTTTAAAGGACTGGATCAGGCCCTCCCACACTGGGAAGGACAATTTGCTTTTCTTGGTCTACTCATTTAAATGTTGACCTCATCCAGAAACAGCTTCATAGACACAACTAGAATAATATTTAATCAAATACTTGGGCGCCCCAGCTGTGTCAAGTTGGTACACGAAGTTAACCACCACAATTGGCCATCTTAAACTGAATGTGCAAATATGGCATTAGACCAAACTGTAGGCAATTAATAAATATGTTAGAAAAAGGCTAATATCAGAAGCCAACAAGTCAAAAGACTATTGTATCAATCTAATTAGAAAATAACAATAAATTGAGCTAAGTCAGGAGAACTAGGGAAAGAAAAAATGGCCGTATTGAAAGGTATTTGGGAAAAAATTGGCACTATTATATTATTTTAAAAAATAATAAGGAGAAGGAAGGAATCAAGATTTACTTTCCAAGTTACTAACAAGTAGGTAATGAGTGAAATACTCTCGCCAAGATATATTAAAAAATACAGTAGTCTATCTCTAATTGGCAATTTCCCTTTCTGAGGTTTCAATTGCCAGCCATTAACTGTAGTCCAAAAACATTAAATGAAAAAAATACAGAAACAAACAATTCATATGTTTTAAATTGCAAGTCATTCTGAGTAATCTAATGAAATCTTATGTCATCTCACTCTGTTCAACCAGAAACACAAATCATCCTTTGTCCATCATATCCTCCCTGCATGTACTCCTCATCCTATAGTCATTAGCAACCAGTTTGGTTATCCGATTGTTATAGTATCACTGTGCTTGTGCTCAAGTAACCTTTATTTTACTCAATTATGGACCTAAAGTGTAAGAGTAGTGATACTAGCAATTTATACATGTCAAAAAGTTATCATAAAGTGCTTCATTTGAATGAAAATGTGATTTCTTGACTTAATAAGAAAAGAAAAAAAATGTATGCTTAGATTGCTAAGACCTTCATTAAGAATGAATCTTAATCTACTATCTATGAAATTGAGAAGAAAGAATGTACATAGTACATATGTAGTTAGGTTCTATTCACGGTTTCACGTACCCACCAAGGGTCTTGGAATGTATTCCTCGTGTATAAGGAGGAAGTACTACTACACAGAGTTGCAATAGAGCATAAGTTGGATAACTTGTATAGTAGAGAAGTGTAAAACTTAATTTTTGGAATTTTCTGAGTTACATTTGATTTTAGACATATAGAATCGGCCATCCAGAATGCAAGTGTATGTGTGTTAAACTTGGCTATAATAATCGCAAAGACAGATGAGTTCTAGCAGAAAATAAACATGCACATATTGCATCTAGGTGAAAAGATTAGGCATGTCACCTATGAAATATTTTAAGCTCATCAACATTGGTATTTTCATAGGATTCTATAGGATGCTTCTCAAACTTTTAAGGGTATAAATTATTAGCAGTGAAGAAGTAGCAGAACACTTATAAAGATAGAAGCTGAACGTGATTTCCTTGACCTCAAGCATCATAAAATATCTTTGCCCATTTGAACTTTATGTAAATGCAAAACCATATGTGCTGTAATCTATTGAGTTTTGTTTTCCTGACTCAAGAATATACTTGTGAGATTCACTTACATGGCTGTATATAGTTGTAAATTATTCATTTCAGAATTATATATGATATGAATATAGCATTCTGTTATCCATGAATGTTTGGTTAATTTCTAGTTTTTTGATACCATAAATAGTATTGCTATAAAAATTCTTGTGTATGATGTTTTGTAATCATTTGAGCACATCTCTTCTGGATATTAACCTATGTGTGGAACTGCTAAGTCATAAGGCAAATACATACTCAGATTTAGCTGATACTTCCAGAGAATTTTCCAATGTGGCTATAATTGACTAACATCAGCAAATGTATGAGATATCTAATTGCTTCACACCCTCACCAATCCAGAGTATCATTTCATGAAGGCTTATTATTCCACATAACTGAGAGTTTTAAATGGTCTATAGGACACTCAGTGTATTATGAAGTTTTCTAGTAACAGATGGCCGGGCTCTTGAACATTGTGGGCAATCTTTCTTCTTATCTTTTAGGGTGGTTCTTTCCCTTGATTTATGTAGTTTTCCCACAATTATGCACAATATGCAGCTGAATCTCTAAAAGGACATTCCACTGATCTCTAGATTTCTCTCTATATGCATGCACCTTTCTCTCTGGTATTCTGCCCTGTGATCCCTACCTTTTTAGCTGCCTAGATAACTTTGGACACGCAGCTCCTTCACCTTAATTTGTAGCATTGGCTGGGTTTTCCCTTGGGTTCCTGCTCATTTTACTACAACCTGGAAGCCACTAAAAAGGTATGAATTGAAACCAACGTATGGCTTGTCTAGTCTTATTTGCTTCTTGTTTTCAGAGGGTACTCTATTTTGTTGCCTGAAGTCCAACATCTGAAAAACTATTGTTTCGTAATGTTGTCAAATTTTTGAGTTATTTTAATCAGAAGTGTAAATCAGTTACTGTTGTCTGACTGGAAGCAAAAATCTGATATATTATGTGCTTATCATCAACAATTTTCATCTACATTCTAATAGCCATTTCAATCTTTTTGATCCATGATTATTTTAAAAATAATTGCTTAATTTTTATCATGCCATTTTTAGTATTTTTAAGCTTTGCATCTTGTTATTTTTATATTTTGTAAACTGTTATGTACAGAATATTTATATTTTTGCAATTTGTGAAATCTATTCATTCAATAAACTTTTGAGAAAGTAGTATTCATATTTCCTAATATGGTTGTGGATTGGTCATTTCATTTTGTTTTCTTTCAATTTTTTGTTTTATAAATTTTGAAACTATGCTATTGATATGAATACTTACATAAAATTTTCCAGATGGATTAAGTTTGCTATCATTGTAAAAATCCCTCTTTATCTGTAGCAATGTTTATTGTCTTATATTTTACATTGTTCAGTATTCTTTCTTGACTAACACTTTACTTTATCTAGCATTACTAAGCTATTTTAATTTCTATGAATTTATTGTTTCTTTTTTCCTTCTTGGATTAATTGGCGTCAGGCATATATTATATACTTTTCCTTTATTAACTTGTTAATTATATTCCACCTTTTTTTAGTGATTGCCTTTTAAGGTAATAGTTTGAATGCTTGACTTATTACTATATAATACAATTTTTATTTTAACCATTCCATTATTATATGAGAACTTCAGATCTTTTAAAAATGTTTTCCTCTTCCTTCCATTTTGGATTATTATGTCTATTTGCATATATTTTTAAAAATTCAATGTATTAAAACAATTGTTTCTGACAGTCAATATTCATATATTTACTCGTGGTTTATCCTTCTTGTTTTTTATGTGTTGATGATAATATTGTTTTTTTCTTTCTTCCCCTCTTGGAAGAACTTAATTGGCATTTATTTTAGTGAAAGTTGGCTAGGTAAAAATTTTTTTTTCAGAACATGTTTTATTTATTTTGTCCTGCAATTATCTATTTTGTTGCAAATATAATCTTAGGTTGGTGCTTTCACCTAGATGATTTCTGTAGATTATTCAGAATTTCTAGTTGTTCTCAGATCAAATTTGATTGGTCTTACCCAAGCTATCCCATCTTACTTCGAACTGAAAATTTGAGTGTAATATTTTCTCTTCCTTTATTTTTATTTATTTATTTTTTGAGTTGGTGTCTCACTCCATCACCCAGGTTGGAGCACAGTGGCACGCTCACGGCCACCCCAGTGTTGACCAGCTGGGCTCTGGTGATCCTTCCATTTATACTTACAATAGAAGAAAAAGGAGTTTCTACTTTTCACAATTTATTATACCACCATTCTTTTCATAATTTGCTGCCTTTTAAAGCAAAACTATCAGTCATTTTCTAGACACATTGTTTATTGCTATAGCTGAAATATACTTTTTCAATTATGATTTATACCTAGTTATTCTTTTATGTATGTGTGATAATAAGTTTTATAATTGTTATTTCATATTTAGCAAACTTTCTGAAGCACTTTATTAATATTGTGAGTTTCTTAGTTTTTTCCTTTGGGTTTTTTAATTTTGCAGTCATATTTATAAATTAATCTGAATTAATCTGTTAATAAATTATAGCTTTATAATTATTACTCATATTATGTCTTTCTGCTTATTCAAATATCTTTTAAATCATAAATTGTTCTCTTTAAAGTTATTTCTAGATTCTTCACACTTCTTTTTCCTGTGGTTTTTCTAAGTTTTGGGATTTTTTTTCATGAGTTTTAGGTTATTATTGATAAATGAGAAAATGTTTAATTATTATGTACTTAAAATTTTATCAGTTTTATGTATTGTTTTTGCCTTCTGTTATAGGTTTCATAAGTAGATAACTATATAATTGACAAATATAGGTTATGCTTATGTATTCTGATATATCATAATTCAACACAAAATAGTCATAATTTTTACATCTTCATATAACTGTCATAAATACAGAATCTCAGCCAGAGATTCAAATATACAAGAATGAGAATCTATTTTCTTTCTTTACTTCTAAGATTTTGGAAATTTAATTTCTGTTAAGAGTCTCCATTTCTCCTGGATACCAAAACCTTATTCCAAATCAGATTTGGGCTCCATCAATACTGGGTCTCCCAATCCTTTCCAAGAGGACTTATATAATATCTAGGTTATATTAGGGTGAAGGATGAGGAACTCTAGACTTTTTATTCTTGCTAGGCATCTTGTTCTAATGGAATCACTTAGAACATCAATTTTAAGTTTGTGCCATTATAACATCCACATTGCTACTGTGTTGCCCTGGTTCCCATGAATAATTCCTATGGATCTAGAAAACATTCTGGTTCTTCAGAGCCTCTCTTGGGCACACTGAAATCACCAGTTCTCCTTCAACATTGAGAGTCATAAATACTCTGAACTTAATGGGTCTTTTACATTTGAGAGTTATACTGTACATGGGATGTTAACAAGTCACCAGTGTAGCCCAATAAGTAATGAAAAGTTGTTCTTCAGTCTTAGATTCCAGAAAATTGTATTGGAGTTCTACCACCACTGTCACTAGCATATCGTGACACTGGGGACCTCAGATATCCTTCTTCATAAAATAAGAAACTTCTATATATTCTTAAGCGAGAGAATATAAATTCATCAGAATTCTTTCTGTTATTGTTTATGCCCTAGATGTCTTCCTATTTCACGGAGACTCTGACATCTATATCCACATCTTTTCATTGCACAATTTTTCCCTGAATAAAGAGTTCACATGCAAAGGAGAGACTAGAAACTAAAAAAAAAAAAAAAAACAAAAAAACAAAAATCAATTGATATTTTAAAATATTATGCTCTCTCATTACACATTTGTTTTCTCTTAATTCAAATGTTTTTATTTTCCATGATAGATATCCTTGAATATCATTGGTTTTAGGAACACTTTTGAAAAAGTGTAATAAGATACGCCCTTTCTCCAGCTATTTGGCTTAGTCTGGTCTGGCCTAAGAGGCTGAAGCTATGGAATTCCACCCATCAGCTTTGGAAGAGTGGTCTTGGAGGCAGCCACGTCTGGAGCCCTGCATGCCACCCAACCTGATCCAAGAGCAGTCCTGGGCCTGGGCTCTTGATAACTTTGCTGGGCTTAGTCGCCACTCCTGCCAATGCCCTCAGTTCTGTGGGAAGGTCGACTCCGGTGCTTTCAAGCTGCTGAACTGGGGCGTCCACCAGCCACGGAGCTGCTCCTGGAGTTGAGAGGGGCCAAAAACGCTGTCGAGGCGCAGAAGTCCCGGAACCAACCACTAAAATGACGAAGGAGTGCCAGTCACCTCAACAAGAGGCAGGGGCTACCATCAAAGAGGTCCGACAGGTTTGGCATCAGCCAGGAGATGCCACCACCTGGGCAGGTGGACAGAGAGATGCCCAGGGATCCTCTCAGAGCCAGGTCAGCCCCACCAGCTGCTGAAAACCAAGGCTTGCCATATGGAGGAATCCGCACAGGGGAGGAATGCCAGCCTTGGTCCGGGCCCACAGCATGACCATCTCGAACTGATGCCCTGGAAGGAGCCTGAGATACTCCAGTGGGGAAGCGCATACTGCCCCTGTGGCCTTTGGAACTGGGACTGTGACCTGCATGCCTAAGAGCCTCTCTGCCATGAAGATCATTCTTTGGTTTGCTCTACTGAATTACCCTCAATGTTTTCTTGTTAGAAAAACACTCTTCAAATAACGAGTTATATGTTAAGAAACTCTTGTTTGAGATCTACTCAATGGCGATGGTTCTTCTGTTGTAATTGCACATGATGATTGAAGTGTTTTCCTTTTTCAAAAAAAAAAAAGAAAGAAAGAAAAAGTGTAATAAAACAATCATTATCATCATTGTAATCATTATTAGTATTATGTATTGACCACTTTGCTATAGAATTTTTAGGCAATATGCAGGTATAAATTGATAAAATGTGAAAATTATTAATAATGATAAAAATTTACATTTTACCTGTATGTTAATAAGTAATGCAATATGCTAATACATTTATGTTTATAATTTCTATATTCATGTGTCTTTTGTGGTTGCTTGATTTTCTGTTTTTTCATTGGTTATGTTTTGCTTTCCTTACTATTTGATATAATTGATAAGTATACCTATTACTTTTAATTCACTTTCTTTGTATCTGAAAACCTGTTTTAACCTCTATTTCTCAAATTAGAGTATTCCATTTTTTTTTTTTTTTTTAGTGGAAGTAAATTTAGCAGAATTTGGCTTTAATCACTTTGAATCTCCATATCGGTCAATTTGTTTTTATTAATGTAGGTTATTTGCATAACCATTTTCACAATGTTTTCACTACATGTCCACTTTTGGACAAATTATATCTTGTCACATAATTGTTCAAAAGATTTCTCTTGATTTATGTGATTTCATATTGAAAGAAGATAATACTGCTTTTAGCCATTTTAAAAATTCTTGAATTTGTAATTTAGTCTAAGAATCAAGTGAAGTACGACTTCAAATAATGTTTTGTTTTGCAAAAGGTTACTGTTTTGCAACATTTTCAAATGTATATTTGAGTTATTTTTATATGTTCAGTTAGAAACTTCAAAATATTGCTTATGAGCATCTGCTGTCTTTGGCTATTTACTACTACAGGTTAAGTATCGAAAACCATTCTATTTGTTTTGTTTAGCAATCCTTTATTTTTCTGTATGAATAATGACAGATTCTTTTTTTTCTCTATTCTTTTTTTATTTTTATTTTTTAATTTGAAAGATGTGGAGTACAATACAGGGTTAAATTATACAAATGTTCAGGTACCCTTGTCAATGAGGTACCCTCCCTCCCCTGGCAACTTCCCTCAACTACCAATCCCACCCCCCACTCCCTGGTCATTTTCCACTACTGCCAATCCCTTTCTTTTTTTTTTTTTGAGTTGGAGTCTCACTCGGTCGCCCAGACTGGAGTGCAGTGGCCGCTCCTGGCCACCGCAGCCTCGACTGCTGGGCTCCGGTGATCCTTCCGCCTCAGCCTTCCGAGTAGCTGGAATTACAGGCATGTGCTACCACGCCCGGCTAATTTTTTTTTGATTTATTGTAGAGAAGAGGTCTCCCTGCCCAGGCGGGTCTCGAACCCGCGGGCTCGGGCAATCCACTCACCTCAGCCTCCCAAAGGCGCGGGATTACAGGCTGAACTACCAAGCCCGGCTCCAATCCCTTTCTTATAGTATTAGGATAATTGTTCAAGGTTCGCTTATGAGTGAGAACATATGGTACTCTGTTCTTTGTTTCTGTGATACATCACTGAGTATGATAGACATTAAATCCCTCCAAGTTACTGCAAAGTCAATATGCTTGTCCTTCTTTATGGCTGCATAATATTTAATTGGGTATATGTACCACATTTTAAAAATCCAATCCAGCTTTGATGGGCAGCATGGTTGGTTCTCTGTTTTTGCTGTTGTGAATAGAGCTGCAACAAACATGCGTGTGTAGGTATCTTTTTTGTAGAATGATTTGAGTTCCAATAGGGGAATTCCTGGGTCATATGAAAGGTCAATTTCTAGTACTTTCAGAAATCGTCACACTGTCTTCCAAAGAGGTTGCACTAGTATGCATTCCCACCAGCAGTGTAGAAGCATTCCTTTTTCTCCACAACCTCCCCAGCATCTGTTGTTTGTTTGATTAATGAAGGCCATTCTTACTGGGATTATGTGGTATCTCAAGGTGGTTTTGATCTGCATTTCTCAGATGACTACTGAGGCGGAGCACTTTTTTATGTACTTGTTGGCTGCATATATATATATATATATATATATATATATTTTTTTTTTTTTTTTTTTTTCTTTTGGAGTGTTTGAGTTCCTTATAGAACCTCTATGTTAGGCTTTTGTCAGATGTACGGTTGGCAAATATATTTTCCCATTCTGTGGGCTGTCTCCCTGCTTTCTTGATGGTTTATCTTGCTTTGCAGAAGCTCATCAGTTTGATGAGGTCCCACTTGTCTATCTTATTTCTTATGGTATGTGCACTTAGGGTTTTGATCAAAAGTTGGTTGCCAGTTCCAAAATTCATAAGGGTGTCTCCTACATTTTCTGATTCTTACAGTCTGAGGTTTTATGTTTGTGTCTTTGATCCATTTAGAGTTAATTTCTGTGTATGGTGATAGGTAGGGTTCCTGCTTCAATCTTCTGCATGTGTTCAGCCAGTTTTCCCAGCACCATCTGCAGAACAAGCTCTCCTCTTCCCAGTGGTTGTTGTTGGAGTCTTTGTCAAAGATGAGTTGGTTGAGAAATGAGACTTTTCTTCCAGAATTTCTATCCTATTCTGTTGTTCTATTTGCCTGTTATTGTACCAATACCAGGCTGTTTTGATTATTATAGCCTTATAGTAAAATGTAGCATCTGGACATGTGATGCCTCCTGCTTTATTTCTTTTGCTAAGAATTGATTTGGCTATTCATGGTCATTTATGTTTCCATATGAATTTCTGTATTGTCATTTCCAGGTCTGAGAAAAATGATGTTGGTAATTTAATGGGCATTGTGTTGAATCTGTAAAATGCATTTAGTAGGATGGAAATTTTAACAATGTTGATTTTTCCTATTCTTGAGCATGGAATGTTTTTCCATTAGTTTGCGTCTTCTTGGATTTCTTTGAGCCGTGTTTTGTAATTCTCATTGTAAAGATCTTTCACTTCTCTGGTTAAGATGCTGAGGCATTTCATTTGGGGGGGGGCTATTGTGAATAGGACTATGCTTTTTATTTGGGTCTCTGTCTGCTTCTTTTTGGTGTACAGGAATGCGACTTTCTTTTGCGCATTTATTTTGTAGCCTGAGACTTTGCCAAAGTCCTTTATCAGTGCAAGCAGGTTTTTTACAGATTATCTTGGATTTTCAAGGTATCGGATCATATCATCAACAAAGAGGGATAACTTGACTTTCTCTTTTCCTATTTGGATACCCCTTATTTCCTTCTTTTGTCTAATTGTCCTAGCTAGGATATCCAACACAATGTTGAACAAGAGGGGTAAGAGGGGCAGTCTTGCCTTGTTCCAGTTTTCAGGGGAAATGTTTCCAGTTTCCGTCCACTTAGCAATATGTTGTCTGTGGGTTTATCATAGATGACACTTACTATTTTGAGGTATATTCCTTATATACCTAGGTGTCTGAGGGTTTTTTTTTTATCAAGAAGGGATGCTGGATTTTATCAAAAGCTTTTTCTGCATTTAATGATGTAATCATGTGGCTCTTGTTTTTACTTCTGTTGATGTATTTAATTACATTTACAGTCATGTGAATGTTGAATCAACCCTGTATCCTGGGGAAAAAATCTACTTGGTCGTGGTGAATGATTTGAGATGTGTTTTTGGATCCACTTTGCTAGAATCTTGTTGAGGATTTTTGCATCTATGTTCATAAAGGATATTGGCCTGTAGTTCACTTTTTTTCTGGGGTCTTTACCTGGTTTGGGTATCAGTGTGATGTTAGCTTTGTTAAATGGCTTGGGGAGAATTCCATCTTTCTTTATTGCCTGGAATACTTAAAATAGGATTGGTATCAGTTCCTTCTTGTATATTTTAAAATTCTGCTGGAAAATCATCTAGCCCATGACTTTTTTTTTTTTTTTTGTAGGTAGTTCTCTTATGACAGAGTCAATTTCTTGGGTTGTTATAGGTCTATTTATTATCTCAATGTCTTCTTGTCAACCTGGGGAGGTTGTGTGATGTCATACATCCACGATTTCATTTAGGTTATCAAGTTTGTTTCCCTATAGGTATGTATAGTAATCTTTAATAATCTTTTGTATTTCTTCAGGGTCAGTTGTAATTTAATCTTTTGTATTTCTGATTGTGTTTATTTGGGCTTTTTCTCTCTCCTTTTTTTTTTTTTTGTTTTTGGTCATTCTGGCTGGGGTCCCATCAATCTTGTTAATTCTTTCAAAGAACCAGCTTTTTTTTTTTTTTTTTGGTTGATGTTTTTCATCACCTGTCTTTGAGTCTGTGTATGTCCCTTGTGGTGAGATGAGTTTCCTAGATGCAGAAAATAATTGGGTCATGGATTCTTATCCAGTTTACCATTCTGTGTCTCTTCAGTGGTGCATTTAGTCAATTCACATTCAGGCTGATTATTGAAATGTAATTGTTTATCCCTGTCATGAGGTTCCTATAAAGTTTTTTCTTTGCTTGTTTTCTTTTGACTTTGGGGGTTGATGTATATGTGTGTTTTCAAGTTTCTTGTTGTGCTGCATTCTCTGTTGATTCTATATTCTGCTGTTCTCTTCAGAATTGTGTGATCATTTTTTTGTTTTTCTTTCTTCTGTGATTAATAATTTTTAAAGTGTCTCCTATAGAGCTGGTCTGGAAGTTGCATAATCTCTTAGGGATTGGATGTCTGGGAAGGATTTTAATTCTCCATCACTGATGAAGTTGAGCTTGGCTGGGTAGGAAATTCTTGCTTGAAATTTTTTATCTTTGAGCACTTTGAATATTGGACTCCAGTCCTTTCTTGCTTGTAGTGTTTCTGCCAATAGGTCTGCTGCTATTCTGATTGGTTTCCTTGGTAGGTAGTCTTACCTTTCTTTCTTGCTGCCTTTAGGATTTTTTATTTTGTGCCTGCTTTGTGAAGGTGAATTACTATGTGTCTAGGGGTTGGTCTTCTCATTTGATATCTTGTAAGTGCTCTCTGTATCTCTTGTGTTTGACTGGTCACATCTCTGGTGAATAGAGAAAGTTACCTGAAATACTTGCTCAAAGGTACTCTCCATTTCCCTTTCATCTGAGATACCAATCAGGTGTAGTTCAGCCTCTTGATATAATTACATATCTCTTGCTGACTTTTTCTTTCCTTCTGAGTTTTCTTTCTATATTTTTTTACAGATTGAATAATTCCTTGTTCTGGTCTTTAAGTTCTGTGATTCTTTTTTCTACTAGATTAATTCTACTTTCCATACATGTCATTTTGTTATTTATTTCCTTGATAAGATTTTTATTGCCAAAAATCTCTGTTACAAGTTCTTTCAGTGTTTTAGTGTGTCTTTATTGGGTCTTGTTCACTGTTTCCATCCATTCCCTAATCCCCATTGTATTCTGGGGCCAGTCATTGGTGACTTCCATTGTTTGGGCTCCAAGGTCTGATTTTTTTCAGGAGTTTTCTCTTTGTTACACTTGAAATTACCTGTGGTCTTTTGATGTTTTTTTTTTCTCATTTGTGACAAATCTCTTGCTTTTCTCTTTAGTTCTGTTATTCAGTGTCAGTCGGAAAACTTTCTTCTGATGTCTGCTCAACTCTATTTTCTTCCCTGATCCATGTTCTGGATTTGTTCTATTTTGGAACAGGACTGTGGGTGGGAATCTTTGCTGTTTCCTGTAGTTTTGAAAGTTGAATGAGGTAAGGGATGGGGAGCTAAGATTCAGAAACTATTTGTGAATCACAATGTTCACTGATTGTGGTATGTGTTCCCTGAGACCCACTCCCCACTCCCACTCTATATGATAATGCAATGGGTATATGTGTGTACGCCCTGAGTTTAAGATACAGTGACTGAGTTTAAGATACAGCTATGAGGAGAACAAAGAAGAACAGAATGAAATAAGATGGACAAGAATTTTTTTTTAAAAAAAAGAACAATGAAAGCAGAAAGCAAAGCAAAAAGAATCGAACACATACACAAACATACACACACACCCCAAAACAAACTGGAATAACAACAAAGTAAAACAATACAAACAACAACAAGAAACCAGGAAAACTAAATATAGACACACACACACCTAGTACTAAATGAATGGAGAAGGAAAAGAGAAAGACCAGAAAAAAAAAACAACCCACACACACACACACACACACAAAGGAATTCACTGAGCTCTCATTCATATAATTCACATACACCTTAAACTAAAAAAAAAAAAAAAAAAAATTAAAAAAGAGAAGAACAGAAGGGGAAAAACAAACCATCAACAACAACAAAAAAATGAAAGATGAACACCCAAATATACACATACATACACAGAATACAAAAAGAAAGAAGAAAGAAAAAGAAAAAAGAGAGAGATGCAGATCAAATCCTCACATACACAATCATGCACAAAAAAATGTTTTAAAAAAAGTGAACTAATAAACAGGCAAAAATTTTTAAAACTAAAATTAAAAATTTTTTAAAAGAAGAAAAATATCTTGCCCTCTTGTGTTAGGTTCTGTAATTGTTCCTCCCATCTGATCTGCTATCTTCTGCAGAGCTTCCACTTCCTTCATTTTCTCCCCAATGTCTAGAGCAGGGAAGGAGTAAGGGCAGTGGGGGAGGGTTGGGGCTGTAATCCTCCCCTCTCACTCTCGTGTGGTCAGGGAGTTCTCCTTTGGTGTGGGGGGGGTGTGTGGGATTGTCTCTTCCCCAGGTATATTCTTGTGGGGGATGCCCCAGTCAGGCCTATCCTGAAATGGAGTTTTCCTATTGCAACTCACCTCCAGGTTCTGCCTATGTTTGTCCCTCTCAGTCATGCCACAACTGTCTGGGTCTGATGTCCAGAGGTTTGCTGGGGAGGAGGGGGATTGGGTCAGCCTGGACTCACCACTAATCTCTTTAAAGGTTTTCCTTGTCCTTTTCTGACCTTACTTTTTGTCCCGTGGCTGGATCAGGGTAGGTAGTGTGGCGCCTGAAACTCAGCACTTGTCAGGTCCCTCTGAAGTTTGTGCTTTCAGGATGTTCCCTCTGGGTCATGAATACCCCCTGAGTAATTGATCTACCAGTCACAGAGATTGGATCTATTGCTCTGTGATGAGCAAGTCAGAGCACTTTTCTTCCCTGTTTTCAAGATGGTGGTGGGATGCCTCTTTCATCTTCTCTGGTGGGACTCTGCTTCTGGGCTCCCTCTGCAGCCCTTGCTCCCAGTGTCCAGCCATGTGCTGAATGGTGAGTCAAATCCTGGAGCTGGTAGTCTCTCCCTACCACCTCTTCACAGGAAAACTTTTGTCCATTAAAAAAATAAATGACACTCAGTTTCTGCAACCTGGGAAGCACTAGGGACTAAGCAGAGCAGCTGCACAACACCAGCTGCTTCACCAGGAAGGCCCTGGCCACTTGTTTATGAGTCCCCACTTAGTCAGTCTCTCCCAGCATTTTCTTCCCAGGAAGGGTTTTGCTGGTTAAAAAAAAAAAAAAAGGTGCTTGGCTTCTGCATCCCAGGAATCACTAGGGTCCAAGCCAAGCACTGTGGGACCCACCACTGTACCAGGAAAGCCTTGGCCGCTAACTCCCTAGCCCTCACTTATTCAGTCACTCACATGCCCACTCACTCACCAGTTTGTACACAAAACTTTCCATACATTCACTCACTCACACTGGGAATCGCATAGTCTGACTGCCTCGGCCACCATCTTCCCAACACTTCCCCTGACAGAGTCTTTGTTCTTCTATATCTTTAGCTTAAAATGGTTGCTAATTGGAGTATAGATATTAGTTCAGAAGGTAGACAGATTAATAACCCCCAAAAGACTTCCACATTCTCATCCCTGAAATCTGTGACTACGCTACTCTACATGGAAAAGGAACTTCACAGATATGATTAAGTTAAAGATTTGGAGATGGAGAGATTATTCAAATGGGCCAATGTGCTCACAAAGAGAGAAGGAGGATAATCAGAGTCAGAGAGAAAGTGGGAGAAATGTGAAAATGCTACCCTGCTGGAGTCTAAGGAAAGGATCATGTGCTAAATGGAAGCAGCCTCTGGAAACTAGAAAAGCTAATGAAATTTAAGATGTATGGTTTGAAAATATCTTCTCCCATTCTCTAGGTTGCCTATTTACTCTGTTGATTATTTCTTTTGCTGTGAAGAAGCTCTTTAGTTTAATTAAGTACCACTTGTTTACTTTTACTTTTGCTGCACCCGCTTTTGGGGGTCTTAGTCATAAATTCTTTGCCTAGGGCAATGTCCAGAAGAGTTTTCTTCTAAGATTTTTATGGTATTATGTCTGATATTAAGTTTTCAAATTCATTTTGAGTTAATTTTTGTATATGGTGAGAGATAGGGATCACCATTTGACCCAGTAATCCCACTACTTGCTATCTGCTCAAAGAAATAGAGGTTGTTATGCAAAAAAGACATCTGCACTTGTAGGTTCATCACAGCACAATTCCCAACTGCAAAGATGTGGAATCAACCTAAATTCCCATACTGACCAGTGAATAATGAAAATGTGGTACATATATACTGTGGAAAACTATTAACTCATAAAAAGGAATTAAATAATGTCCTTTGCAGCAATTGAATGGAACTGGAAACCATCTTCCTAAGTGAAGTAATGCAGGAATGGAAAACCAAATATCATGTGTTCTCACTTATAAGTGGGAACTAAACTAAGAAATTGTAAAGGCATATAGCATAAAATAATGGACATCAAAGACACAGAAAGGGGATGAGAGGAGTGAATTCAGAGATAAGAAATCACCGATTGGGGACAATGAGCACAGGTAGGATTGGAGAGTATACTTAAAACCTAGACTTCTACACCACAATGCAGTGCATTCATGTAATAAAAAATCATCTGAACCCCCTAAAGCTATTAAAATTAAAAAAAGAAAATTTAAGAAAATGAATTGTCTTCATGAGTCAAGCAGAAACATGATTGTCTAACACCTTGATATTAGAACTTATACCTTTAGAATTGTTAGGTCATCATTCTGCAGTGTTTTAAGAAACTGAGTTTGTATAATTTGTTACAGAAACAATTGGAAACTAATATAGTTTAATTTATGAATATTCTGAGAATAAAGTAATATTTTGGTCTTCATAATAAGGTAATTTTTTCTTTTGTTTCTCAACTGTCTTTAAAACTGAGTTTATTGTCTTTTGTAGTTTTCATTACTTTGTTTTTTCGCTCCAATATGAACAAATTTTTAAATCTTACATTCCATATTTATTCTTACCTCTAACATGGGCATATTACTCATAAAACTTAAGTTTTCTTTTAACCTTATATTCCCTCTATTTTTAATATCTTAATTTATAATCTCTGAATAACATTATAAAGATATTCTCATTCCAGTGTTTCTCTTTATGAGTGCCTTACTTTAAAGGATATCACCTGTGTCTATCTGCATCATATATATCACCTGTAAAGGAACATCAACCACTACCAATACTTCAACAAGATCGCTGCTGTCAAGAGCAATCTCCTTGCTGGTAGGGTTCTCAGCTGGCTAGTTGTAATACTTAGATCTCATCAAGGACACCAACAAGATATTCAAAAGAAATAGCTGCTCCACAAGACCTAGGTGACACATGCGAAGTGGCTGTCTAAGTGGAAGAGACTGTTCCTGGTATCCCAGGCCACCTGTACCAGTGCAGTGTCAGCCACCATGTGCCTCAGGGTCTGCTCCATTACAACCTGGAGAGGCAGGGCAATGGCTTTGCCATCTATGATGCCAAGAGACAAATCTTGCAACCAATTAGCCAAGTGATCTGTGAGTGAGGTCCCTGGAATAAGTTTGTCTTCTCCTCAATGACTGACACTTACCCAGTAACAGCAAGAATGGCTGCTGACACATCTTTTATTTCTACTCTATGCATCTGTGAGAGCTCATAAAAAGCTACTTGAGGGAGGGAGCTGTTTTGTGCATGCAGCATCTTTGATGGGCACTATGTAATGGGAAGGGCAAAGATAGCCTGGTCACTATGTGATCTGGGGGTTTCCTGCAGCCATGGCCTCAGGTCCTGGCTCAATGGTATAATCTTCCACCTCTATTCCTAATGGTAGAATAGGCTGCCAGCAGCCAGTAGGGACAGGAACAGAATGTGGGAGGGAGAGCAGATGCAGGAGCCTGAAGCTGCAGACTCAGGCTTGGACGTCCCCACTGCACAAGGCCACCTTCATCCTCCAATGCTTCATCCCCAACGGCCACTTACTCACTTGTCTGTGGGGCCTCACTGAAGATGTGCTTATCCTCATCCATCCCTGGCTCATACTTCTGGCTCCACACTGCCAGCCAACAACAGTTTTTGGGGTGGTGATAGTTGCCCAGACCCTCTGCCCTGCCCCTTGTCTGAATCCCACAGCCTTCTGAACCCAATGACCAGTGGCAAAATGCGGGAGCTGAGCAAGCACCACATTAATTATCTACCCAGTCAACATCAGCCTTGACCTTAGTGGAGCCTGGGAACCAAGGACAAGCCAAGATGGTCACAGGGCTGTGGCGGTGCACCACGAGGAGTTGCTGCTAGAGCTTCTAGTATGCAAGATGATTGCCCCGGAGAGGTTCATGCTTTGGGTGCTTTTCTTCTTCTTGGAGGACTGGATTATTATCACCTACATGGAGGGAGGGTCTCATCAGCAACTGGAACAGGCCAGATGATCTTTACACATGAAAAGTTAAGAAGCTCAGGGTGAAGGACGGTGGCTAAGGCCATGCAACTAGTCTGTGGTAAAGGACATCTCCTCTCAGCCAGGCAACTCCCAAGTCACGGTAATGAGAAACCATGGGTTTGACACCCTTCCCTCCATTCCTAAGCCGCCTGCCTGAGCCCTTTCACTAACTTCACTGAGGAACCTATTACCAAGACTAAGAATAATCAGTGCACTGCTCAGGCCCCTTCCCTGCCAAATTTGGAGGTTGGAAAGAGAATCCCCCACACTGGCCCAAAAAGACAATGTAGGTCTGCAGCAGCAGTATGGCTTCAACTTATTCCCACCCACTGCGAAATACAAGGATCCTTTCCTCCCTCTGCATCAGTGTTAAACTTGTTCCCTGTCTCTAACATATGACCGGTCTTTTCTGTGGGAAAAATTCTCCACCCACAAGAACCACAGCTCTCTGCAGTGTGCCCCTCCTTGCCCCTCCATGGCAGGAAAAGGGTGATCTGCACTTCTGACCTTCATACCCTCCTTTGCTTACTACAGCCTGTGCTTTCAAAAGTGTTAAATTATAAAAGCCCCCCTGGGCCCTGCCTGTTTCCCGTACCTCTTATTTACACTAAAGTGCCTGGTTTATTGAAATTGTATTCCTTTTGAGGGTTTTCTCTGACTCTTCAGGATGATGTGTCTTTTGCTTATGCTCCAGTCTCTCATAAATGGTCAGTTTTTCAGGCCCTTGCCAATAGATTAAGTGATTGATGTAGCTTTAGAAGAGCTCATATTCTGCTTGGTTGCTGATAATATCTATTTTGCAGCTAAAGAAAATCTGATGTCAGCAGGTCAAGTGAATATTTATAATATTTAGGAGACATTCACATTGGGTAGCTCCATAGGACTAAAGGGAGACCTTCTCTTAATGCCTTTCTCCCATTCTGTATACCAGGATTATACATGAAAACAAACAAACAAACAAAAAAACACCTATGTCATTCTAGGACTCTTCTTATAACTCCTTTTTTCTCTTATCAACAAATATTACTTATGGAAAATAAATACCCACATTAATCCTGAACTTTACCCTTATCCATAATGCCAAGATACAAATGACTGCTAATCGCTTCATTATATCTCTTCATCTCTCACACTTCTCCTTATATAAATTTCATATCAATTTCCCCCTCAATAAATCAGTCTCCACCCTGGACCCTATAACAGTTATTCTACTTGCTTCTGTTTATAGTCTTCTCGAATTTATCCTCTGCATCAGAGCCCAGACATTTAATTATGAATCCATGTCTATCATTTATTTGCTGAAAATGTTTCATAGGCCTACCCAGTAATGTACTACCTAGCTAAAATGGCACAGGAAATGAAAAAGTACTCTCAATAAAGTCTCACTTTTTTTCCCCAAAGTAATTCACTTGTACCTATTTACATGTAAGACTTGCTTATCTTTAGGCATTTACACTATTTACACAACAGTGATAGTGCCCAGAAGTGGATGGATTTGGAGTAATAAATCCTATAATCTCCATTAATCCTCCCATTACAATCCCTCAAAACATACAATCTATGTAAATACAGTGTAATTGCTTTGCTTAAGTAGCTTCAAAACAAAGCCATTACCCCTCCTTCAAACCAGATTGCCAACCTGAGAAAAACTGCAACCTAGAAATGTTAAATGCCACGAAAATCAGTGCTCTTAGCCAGTAAGTACCAAAATTGACTAACAATTTCAAGATTTCAAGGAGAACAGTAATTGACAGGTGAAACTTGAAGTATGGGACGACCACCATTGCTCTGCAGATTGTTTCTTGGTAGATTAGGATGTACTCTGTTTTGGTTTTAACATATGTAATTCCTAAGTAATGCATGTAAAGCATCATTTATACAAAAGTGAACTACTTTTCCATGAACTATCTACAAGTTATACTCTGATAATTGCATAGTTTGTATCGCATTTCCCATGGAAATACATACTAAGAGTTGATGATTATTTTGCACAAGCTATCCTGAACAGCCTAGGTACATCTTGGAAAAGTGTTACAAATATAAGAATTCTTCCACTACTAGACACCACATATACGTGTTTACCATGGGGACTGCTATTAGTATGTTTTCAGAGGAATTGGATCAGGCCATTCACGGCTAAATAAAGACTATGCAGTTCTGCTTCCAACTTTTTCCTTCCCACACAACAATCTCTTAAAAATCCATAATGTCTGCGGTTGATTATAATCGATATTTTACTTATGTGTTCTACCCGCTCATTCACTGTCATTAATAAGATCTACTTGAAATTCTATAGCATATCTCTTTGTATAGATGATTTGTAAGTGTATTAGTGAATGAAAATTAGGATTGAAAAATTTAACTGAGTAACAGAATGGTTGGAAACCATAGCATTTCTGATTTTCTTATATAGATATTTTCTCTTATTCAGCACTATTTTTGGAATTTTTCAAAATAGAGTAAAGTTGATGATAAAAACTTATAATTACATGTATCATTTGGTTTTCACTTATATTCAAATATGTTAAAAAAGAAACACCTATTAGAGAAGAGAGATACCTTTAAAATGGCACATTTGTAGGAAAAAAACATATGTTTTGATATCAATTAGTAGTATTGTTGTCATGATACCTAGCTGCCCTCTGTTTTAACACCTGAATTCCTGATTTATTATGTGAATTGCGCAGGAATAACCTTTCTGCACTAAAGGAAAGATCTAATAGTTTTGTCCTTTTCTATCTGTTTTGTCTTTTGTCAAAATAAAAACTCATGATTTGTGATTTCAAATATTTTGAATAGAAAATTTAATGTTCTGAGAAACCCCATGATCCAGTGAGATATTATTTAAAAAAAAAAGTTTGGACTTAGTGGCTCAGCCTATAATCCCAGCACTTTGGGAGGCCAAGGCGAATGGATTGCCTGAGCCCATGGGTTCGAGACTACCTGGGCAATTTGGTGAGATCTCATCTCTACATTGAATAAAAAATTAGTTGGGTGTGGTAGCATGCACTGTAGTTTCGGCTCCTTGGAAGATTGAAGTGGAAGGATTGCTTGAGCCCAGCTGGTTGACGCGGATGGCCGTGAGCATGCCACTGCACTCCAGCCTAGGCGACAGAGTGAGACTTCAACTCAAAAACATTAAGAAAATATCCATTGATTTGATAATTTCCTAGTGAATATAAAATCATATTTAATTTATCTCAGAAAAGATTCCTTGATAATCACTTATTTGTATTTACTATCGCATTTTGAATATTATATTTACCAAAAACTTGAGATACTTGTAGAAAATTTTTTCTATGTTGTTTAATGTTTTATCCTACCCTATACAATTACTCCTTAAACTACTATATATCATTATAATTAAATCTTGATTCATAGCTTTTCATTAATTTGGATCAATACTAATACCATATACATATACGTGTGTAGATATATAGAATGTATCTATTACAAACCTATTTCAAATTTGACTGAACTTACAAACTAAACTATTTTAGTGAGCAGAAAACATTCCTGAATTTGAATAGCCAATCAATAGTTTTGTCAAATGAAGGGAATATTCTTTAGCAATAGCAAATACTCAAAGGGAAACATCACTTTCAGTTAGAGACTATATTTTGTTTCCATAGTTGTATAGAATACTGTATACAGTTTTGCTTTAAATTCACACTGATTCTTTATAAAGTTTTCCTTGCTCTCAATTCAAAATGAGGAATCTCGGTTAATTTACAATGAAATTTGTGTTCATTTTGATTAACAAATATTGGCTTAGTTTATTTTTCTAGTAAAAATTAGATAAAATTTAGTCTATATGTCAATTTATACATACCCAAACAAAGAACAATATCTGGAAAATAACTTTAAAATATTTGTTTTGGAGCCTTATACATAAATACCATAACTCATTGAGTTTATTGTGATCCCATTCTCCTTAATATTATAAATGCACATACCAACTAGGCAAATATTTAAGTTATTTTTGGTTAGGTACCATTAACAGACATGAGAATGGGGAGAAAGAGAGAAAGAAAAATAAATAAAAAAATAAGAAAGGGAGAAAAAAGAGAGAAATTCGGAGGAGAGAGGAAGGAGGATATTAAGCAGCACACTTTGAAAAAAGAATATACACAGGAAAGACAAGACAAAAAACAAAATTTCTTTATATAATTTGTAGCTCAAACCAAACTATGACTAAAAACTCATAAGGAAAAAAATTCAGACACAATAACAAGAAAGTTTTCTTTCTTTATTCTTTCCTGCTAATTGTCCTTGCTAAGCTGATGTTAAGAACTGTTTCTGTATCTGCACAGATGGCATAAGAGTAAAAAAGTAGGCAACGTTACTAGATGTGATGTCTAGTATTTTAAACACAAACTATATGTCTTCTGCAAACCAGTAATATATTCCTGATGTCTTCACATGGTTAATGAATGATATCACTTGAATCAGCTAACAGATGCACCCATCTATTTCAAAACTTAACATACTTTTTAAAAAAAATGCAAGAGGAGCTAACTTTTGGTAATTCAGCAGCTTAGTACGCCTTTGAGACAAGATGAAATGATTGAGAAGGAAAAGTAAATCTCATATGATAATGTATTTTTGAAACCTCTTGTTGCTTTTCTCAACATCATAATTATGCTTTACAGCAAAATACCCATTTTGTTAAGATGTTTATAAGCCCTTAAATTTTTCTCAGTGTCTTCTATCTAAAAGAGTTACCTGGTGTTTTGCAAATTGCAGGATATTCGCTTTAACTACCCCTGAAATGAAGCTATTCTTAGATTGGACAATGCAAAGTTCTCTGTCAATTATATTTCAATGCAGTGAAGGTTACCAGCACTTTGAAATCACAGCAGGACATGTACTGGATAGAATGCTGTCATCTGTTTTGGAGTGCAACCAGAACACTGAAGCTAAAATTACTCTATATGCTGAAGATAATATTAATTTACCTGGTAAAAGAAGTATGGTTAAATATTTGTTTAACTATCAGCCAACCAAGCATATTCTCACTAGAAGAGAGAAGGTGTATCACTCATTATTGTAGGTGACAACTGTATTTTTTGGTTTTTGATTGCATCTAAATATTGTTAAAACATATTTTAGGAATCACTATTTATGAGTATATTTCTGGTCACAAGTATATTTTGTAAACTAGTAGTAAAGTTGTTAAAGGTATCCATTCAAGCTTTCTATCATTAAAAAACATGACAAATAATTCAGTTTTCTATTTTTGTCTTTTTCAACTCGCCAACAAATAAAAATGTGGTGGTTATCTAATATTCATAGTTATTTCTATCTTATAGATAAACCAGCTGGAGGGAAATATAATCATGACATTTTGTCATCATGATCTACTGTCTCTCCAAGTAACTTTGTTGAATTCATGATGAGCTTCATCTATTTTCCTTACCTTTGTTGAGTGATGGAATCTTGATATTTAATGAGTATGCAGCTGGAAAGGCATATCAGAAATACATAGAATCAGCTAAATTAAAATACATTGGTTCTAACCTCTTTTTACTGCATTTATTAAATGTCACATTTTCTTTCATTTATTTTAAGACTTTTAATATTTCAGCACCAGCAATCCACTGACACATCTTTCTTGCAAAGTTATCTATAACACCTTTGGCCACATGCCCTTTAAGATTACCTTTCTCCTTACTTAGGCAATAAAAATTAACATTTTTCTAGTGATGAGACTTTTACTACTACCATGTTGGAATACACGTTCATATTCATTATCCATGAAATCAGAGTCAGTTTTAAACTAGATAAAACATGTCCTTCCCACCTTTGTTAAAATGTTTTTTTTAATCTTTCTATTTTCTATGTTCACATTGCATAATACATACTGAATCACATTCTACTCATTACATTGTGATCATTATACTTTTCTTATACGTGCCTATTAAATTTGTTTCCTTACTTAATATGTATTATAATGGGATCTCAGCAGGACTCCCTGGCATTCTCAGTTTATATAATAATTTTTAAATGTATTATTCTGATTCCTCAAATTTGAGAGAATGCTTTTGACAGTATCATAGGTACACCCAGCCAGTAGAAAACCAGATATATGCTGTTCTCATAGAAGCTGTCTCATTTATGTCAGTTCTTCTAGAGAGGCAGACATTTCTACCTATAATGAACTAGGGCTAGTAGTTGGTTAATGCTCACTGACATGAATGAGAGAGCCCCCTTGGAAGCCATTTTGGTTTCCTGGCTTCCTTTTGTGTGGATAGAAAAATCTAATTTAGGACCTAGAAGTAAATGAGTCCTTGTCATTTTGTTTCCTGATTCATCATCTTATATTAGATAGACTTGGAGTTACATTCAGAATGATATTATGTAACCCAATGAAGCACAGCATAACCTGTCATATCCTAATATAATAAGATATGAT
Source organism: Carlito syrichta (assembly GCF_000164805.1). Classification (NCBI taxonomy): domain Eukaryota; kingdom Metazoa; phylum Chordata; class Mammalia; order Primates; family Tarsiidae; genus Carlito; species Carlito syrichta. The sequence continues at coordinate 232,476 of NW_007255712.1, forward strand.
GTATTGGAAATCATTAAAGCAATCACTTCATTTCAAGTTGGGTACCTACAATTGATTCATGTGGATTCTTATCCTGAATTAAATCTGGTATGCGTGAAACAATGTTATTAGGATGAAAACTCCTTTCAAATATTTGTAAGTTGACTAAACTTTTTTTCATATGTTTTCAAAAGCTTTATTTGTCCTTTGAACAGATTAAAAAACTTTCATATTTTGCATATATTCTTACTTATCACCTTTTATTCTTGCCTGCTATACAGTCGTCTTCATTTAATTTTTCCATAGACATTTGCATGGAATCTAGCAGAAAAATCGGTAAATAAGTAAAGAGAACAATAAGAACATACATTCCTTATAGAAATAATATTTAGGGATGAATTTTTTTTAACTATTGCAACTCTATTGTATTCAGGATGACATTAGGAAGAATATAATATCCATAGCAATAGCTTAATTATGATAAAAGAATAAATCATTTAAGAAAAAAAATGCAATGCAATTTTGCTGGCTAACTTTAAGTAAAGACATTTGCCATAGACCATTCAGTATAACATTTTATTTTTTAAAAAATCTCATATATGCTATTAAGCCCTTTTTATATGAATGAGACTTAGCAAATTTTCCCATGTGGAATGAAAGGTGTGAACACATCCTTGACAGAAAATAATATTATTCAAAGTTTACTTATTTGTTTCTGTTGGTTTTTGTTTATAAATTGTGTTTTATTCCCCACAAAGAGAAAAGGCAGCTGACATATTTCCAAATGAAGACAGATGCATCATGAATTTCCTTAGCTAACCCTGAAAAGTAGTATCCTTGTCAATTAACTCCTGTCTCCCTTTTCAGTTACGTTCTTTTGAGGTCTTCAAAGGTAAGGATGTATGCTGCAATCATGAAGCCTGGAGTAGCACTATGTCTAATGGGAATATATCTTTAGAATTTCAAGCCTTCCTAAAGGTTTTTCAAAAATAGAAACTTTGTAATTTTTTTAATACACAAAAATAGATTCTGTGGTTTTTGCTTCTTATTCCATATTCAATAAAATGATCCTATCAAATTTTAAAAAATGCATGACCTGAGAGGGGTTTAATATATCCTGAATTATCTCTTTAGCATAAACCATCTAGATTCCCCTGCAGCTTTTTAGCATGAACTATTGAGTGTTGTCTCAAGGACTCTTTGTGAAAAACAAAGATACTCCTAACACGGTGGAAATTTCGAGGGTTTAGAGGCTTCCTCTCAGGAACAGTAGACAAAGGCCAGCCAATTTTTGTTTTACTATTATACAACAAATATTCATCAGCTTTGATAAGCTGAGAAAGTAATTTAACTATTTTTCTCAGTTTCATCACTTGTAATATGAGGATAACATTAGTACTTATATCAAAGATCCACTGTAGTTTAGTTAAGTTTATATATATATTACTGTTAATAGATATAAAACAGAATAGTGTTTGGTGCATATAATGACTATTATGATTTCCTTAAAAGAAGTAGTTTCCTTTCATAGTCAAATGCAATAACATCAGAACTTCTCTTTTAAAAGAATTGAATTTGATGTAATGAAATTTCCTGAAAAGAACTTATAATGTACCTCCTTAGAGTAGTCAGCATGTGTTCTCTTTAGCAGAGTTTTTGTATATATGCATATATGTATATGAATATTTATAAATATCGATATCATCTCATCTCTTTAATTTAGCACAACAAAGAAACTCAACCCAGATAAAAAACTTCCTAATAAACTGTATCATAGAGGAGAGAGGATTGGTTTTGAGTACACTTTAATAATATTATTCTAGTCTAAATTGATTTTTCGTGTGTTGCTTTAGAAAGAAGTGATAACAGTATTACCAATACCTCTATTTTTAATTGAAATAAGTATTAAATCATAGTAAAAATGCCCATTCATTTAAAGCTCACTTTAAAAATACTATTTATGATTCTTTGTTTTCTAAAACAACATTTTATTGTCCCCTCACTTTTACATTTAGCACCTTTTAACACAGTTAACTTTAGTAAAGCTATATAAAAATGAAAAGGTTTTGTAAACAATGACAATAACTCTGCTCAAAATTAGAAATATTTAGTGTTTGTTAATATCTTGACCTTGAAAAATATATCATGTATAATAGAATTTGCCTTGCCATTTTAATCTCATCAGCATAGGAGGCTCAGAGTTTGGGAAGTAGGTCATTTTTGACAGATTAAGTATTTAATGAGGAGGTTATTGCTTCTACAAACCAGGTAAAGTATTTTTAGTTACTTAAGTTACATGAAGATATTTAAGTAGCTTCACTCTGGTAAGGCATCCTAACTTCCTTGTATTTTTCCCTCTTCTCTAACCATGCTTTCCTTACTAAAACTTCATCAACTTGCTGCTGTCCTCCACCCCCGAAATATGAAACCGTAAGGCTTTTTACAATACTTGTTGTTTTATAGCAGGCAAAATTCTATCAACTCTGTCAATTTGAGAGTATGTATATTTACTTTGATTCCCAGGCTGGAGGCCAGTGCAGTCTCGACCTGCTGGGTTCAGGTGATTCTTCCTCCTCGGGCTTCCAAGTAGCTGGGACTATAGGTGCACACCACCATGCCCCCACTAATTTTTAAATTTATTGCGGAGACGAGGTCTCACCATGTTGCCTAGGCTGGTCTTAAACTCTTGGACTCAGGCAATGTTCTTGTCTTGGCATCCCAAAGTGCTGGGATTAAAGGTGTGAGCCACCACACCTTTAAAATATGTAATACTTTTATATTTTATCTTTTTTTTTTTAGATGATCAGAAATGTTTTTCTCATTGCTTAGAGCAGTGGTCCCCAATCCTTTTGGCATCAGGAACCCAGTTTAGTGAAACAATTTTTTCCATGGTACAGGGGTGGGAGGTGAGGTATGGGGATGATCAGTCATTTGATTTTCATAAGGAGTCTGAAATCTAGACCACTCTCATCACAGTTCACAATAGGGTTTGTGTTCCTATAAGAATCTAATGCTGCCATTGGTCTGACAGAAGGTGGAACTTTGCTCATCTGCCGGTTCCTAACAGGCCACACACCAGTACCAGTCTGCAGCCTAGGGGTTGGAGACCCCTGGCTTAGAGGATAACAAAGTCTTGTTAACCTGTGCAAGACCGCTTGAATAATGTGCCTTGCACCAATTTATAAAGTGAAAGTTAATAGGATCAAATTTTGGAACCTAAAATTTACCAGAGAGATTTAAAAAATAATAAATTATCTGTGTATTTCTATTTCCTACAATCTAAATAACCATTATGGCCTTCACATAATATCATTCTCTATTTGTTTTTATATTTATTTTAACATTTTTAAAAGGATATAGAGGTTTACAATATATACCGTAGTACCCGATTTGTAATCTCTAACCATCTCACTAAAATGTTTATGAAAACACAGACGCTGATTCAGAGAGTTAACTGTTCAGGGAAACAGACCTATTGGCCAGTTATATGCCAGGAACAATGAGAACATTTTGTTCAATGAAGTTGAAATTGTGGACTCCGACAGAAAAAATTATGGAATCCAAAATATGCTTTGTAAAAAAAAAAAAAAAAAGTAATTCTTTCAAATTTCATATCATCATTATATCCAAGAGGTAATGTTTTTCCCAACTGAAGTGAGGGTTTTCACTAATGTTCACAATTAGTTTCCAAGGTAATTAGGTCTTTTCCACCCTGCATTATAATCCATTATTGCCTCTCATCTACAAGAAATATGTAAGTGTAAAGCCTAGAAATGTTATCTAGGCAATTATGGAAGTGAATAATGAATGAAGTTGCCTATTTGGGGAAGTTAGCAAAGGTAAAGTGCTAAACCTTGAAGAGTCATTAGACTATCAGAGGAACATATTTTGTCCTATATTCATTCTCTGATACATTGAAATGCTAGGCACAAGCTACTTCAAATTATATGCCTTATAATATCATGCAAACAAAAAGTGACTGCCTAAGTTATCACAGTCGTGAGAGTTAAGTGATAAAACACACACACGCATGCACACACACACACACACACACACAAACTTGGCTACGGGACGCGCATAAAACATAAAATTGAGTGCTCTAGTTGAAGATCTGAAAGGAAGATTCTAACAATAAATAAGTAAACAAGGAAGAAATACCAAAGAAAACTCAACTTCATTTTTTTTTTAGCAATAAATTGCAGACCTGAATAAGTCTGCTCTAATTTAAGGATCAGTAACACTGATCTTAACATAAAAACTAGAACACTATTCCTAACTTAAAAAGTGGAACACAACTTCCATCAAGAGAAAAAGAGCTTACTCTTCACCAACATATTATGAAGAATTTAGCAGTAATTTTTAAGTGGATCATTTGTGGGCTAAATAGAAAATAAAGCATACATTGAAGTGTGAGTGTGTATTAGTCTAAACCTCTGTAATGTATGTGACAGAGCACTGATTATTTGGATCACCCCTTCAGATGGGAGGAACTCATTCCCTCAACCTCCAGGAATATTGCCTACCAAGACCTCACAGCTAAGTCTCCCTCCAGGACTCTAAACAAAATATCTGTTGCACTGAAGGATACACCATCTCCTAGGAGACAGTCTATATCTAGTGACTGATCAACGCAAGAGTACAATGATTCAAATAACTTGCCTCAATTTTACCAACACTGAAGAGCTCTTCTACTTTCAGAGTTTTCTGCAGGATCAAGCGAGGCTCTCTCTTTTTTTTTTTTTTTTTTAAGTGTAGGACAGTTCAGTATTAGGTATACAAGTGGTCATGGTACAGATAAAGTTTGGGCCTCACTTTGGTCCCCACTTTGCCTGATTTGAGTTCAGGTACCCTTATTGATGCTGTGTCTCCACTCTCCTCCCCCACCCCACCTCCTACTACTGCCAATTCCTTTCTTATAGTATTATGGTAAATGTTTAGGGTCTGCTTATGAGTGAGGACACATGGTTTGACTGCATTGCTGCACGACTCCACTGTTGTCCAATTCTGCTGCCCTCACTTCGTTGCAGATGCTGTGTCTGAGTTCATTCCCGCTTAAACTTCATGGTTACAGACCTCTCTTTCTCAGGCTGTTTCCCAGGGAACTAGATTTAAGACAGTTGGTGCCAGAAGTGGTCTGAGGAAGAACCCAATGGTTTTTGTTTTGTTTTAGCTGGAATACTACCTGGTAGCCTGCCACCAGTCACAGTAGCAACACAATTGTTACAACTTTTTTTTAAAGTTGATAAGTATAGATAGTATGTTAGTGAAAGTAAATGTGCTTTGAGGGTGAAATGTATCAGGCTCCAGTAATATGGTAGAAAAGTTATTACAGTAACCTTAGAATTAGTTGGCTATACCTAGGAGCAATGGATATTTTAATAAAAGACTGAGGATGATTATCCAGCAATTAAATGCTAAGTGTGAAAGCCTGAGGGCCTCCTTGGAAAAATAAAAGAGAATCTCATTTCCTTACATTAGAGGGCAGAAAAGAAGAGTTTCAATACAAATACTTCATCATAAGCATGACAGACCTCTAGAGCTGGCTGAGTTATCCGACCTACAGATAAGGTTGACAATTAAGTTTGCAAACTTGCCACAGAGTGCTTATGTTGGCAGCATTGTACAAACAACTTGGTAAAATTTTGTAACCTTGGCATATCAATGTCACACAGCTGTGTCTATGTTGAGTGTGGTGGTGTCTTGCTGAGTGGCATTTATTATTGTTCAATATTTTTGTGTGCTGTTGCAAAAATGTTGGAGTTAAATGTTGGAGAATGTTGGAGAATGTTAGAGCAACAAACAAACTTTAAATGTCTTGTTAAATTTGACAAGAGTGGAAGTGAAATCAGGGACAAGTTAACCCATTTATGGAGATAATGCCAAGAAGAAAATGGCAGTGTACAAATAGATTAAATGTTTTTTCTGAGGGGAGAGAAAATGTAACTGATGAAGAGAGGTCAAGACATCCAGTAATGAGCAGAATTGATGAAAACATTGCAAGAATTCAGTGAATAGTGTGTCAAAATTGTCGGCTGACTATGAAAAGCATACCAGCCCAAATAAACATCGATAGAGAAACAGAAAAATCTTAACCAAAAATCTTGGCATGAGAAAGATGTATGCAAAAATGGTCCCAAAGGAGATACTGCATCACAACAATGCACCAGCTCACACAGCACTGTCATCTATGAGGGAGTTTTTAGCCCATAAACAAAAAACTATATTGGAACATCCTCTCTACTTACCTAATCTGTCCCCAGTCACTTTTTACTCTACCTGAACATAAAGGAAATGTTGAAAAGAAGACATTTTGGTGACATTCAGGACATCAAGGGTAATACAACAACAGCTCTGATGGCCATTCCAGAAAGAGTTCCAAAATCGCTTTCATGGGTGGACTAGATACTGGCATCCATGGAGCGTTCCCAAAGAGAGTACTTCGAAGGTAACCATAGCAAGGAGACATGTAGCACTTTTTCTAGGATGAGTTTGTGAACTTAATTGTCAGTTCTCATATAACATGTATCCTACAACATAATTTGCATTCAGTCTGAGTCTTTTGCCTTTTATCTCCTCTTGTTTTGCTTTTTTAAAATACATTTTTAGGTTAAGAAAGATAATTGCTTGTAGTTTAGGAGACAGAATATCGTAGAATGAACTAGGCTGGTGTTGATGTGGGAATAATGGAGAAAAGTACATAAATTTGAGAGCGATTTAGGATTTCACATTGACATACATTAGTTGTAGAGTCAATCTGGAAGACCTTCAATTCTATTCATTCTTCAGCCATCCTTTAATTTCCTACATTGTGCTTCTGTCATGATGATGGTTATCACAGAGCTCATTTCTCACCTCCTTTATTTGTAATTCATTTTAGTTATCACTAAAATCACCAGCAGTTATGTTATAAAATTCAGTAGATATCCAGTTTGATAGTAATTTTGTTTACATCATTGTCTTGAACCATTTGCAATGGATATAAATATAATTAAGAAATCTTTACATACAATAATGTAACTTTATTCCTATTGAAGACACTTTTACTTAATTAACTTCTAGACCTCATTTTGCCATACCAGTGGAGCATGTATCCACAGATACTCTCTTTGAAGTTCCCAAGTCTCTTAATTGTCACTTAGTTTTGTGATCTTATGCAGTACCAAGATATTTGGGACATGGGAGATATGGTGCCCCAATTATTCTTTGATTACAATCCAATGAGTTGCCTTTCTGATGGACTAGCTCACATCCAAATAACTTTTTCAAAGCTGGTGTCTATTTTTTTTTTTTTTTTTTTTCATTTCAACTGTAGAACTATGCATGTTCTCATGTAGCTGGTTGTAATGTGTACCTGGGATCTTTGAAATTCTACTTGAAGAAGTGATTTAGGACTCCTCTGCCTCAATTCTTTATACATTTTTCTCCTCTTCTTTCTTTTGAAACTCATGGAAAGATCCAGAATATTAAGATATTTCTCCCTTTATTTTTTCAAGTAATTCAGTCTGTGCTCACAGATCTCAAGTTTAACCTCCTTTGGAATCTATTCCCTTTCCTTATCCCATCAGACCTCAGTGGGGAAAAATACTTGGGCTTTTGAAAGACAGGTTATCATGACTTGCTATATCTTTCTGATTTTCATCTGCTTCTTACTTCCCTGGAGCTATGAGCACAGGATTCAATATATGTTTGAATTGACAGGAAGAGAGAAACAGGACAAGAGATGATTTTCCTCTGTTTATCTTGTATTCCCAGAAAGGTTTGTTTTTTGTTTCCTTATGGGTTTGTTTTCTTCTTGTGTACATGATTGTTTTCATCACACTTCTCAGTTTAAAGTACACTTTTAGGCTGGGCTCAGTGGCTCAGCTTGTAATCCCAGCACTTTGGGAGGCCGAGTCGAGTGGATTGCCTGAGCCCTACGGGTTTGAGACCCACCCGGGCAACCTGGCGAGACCTCGTCTCTACAATAAATAAAAAATTAGCCGGGTGTGGTAGTGCACACCTGTAGTTCCGGCTACTTGGATGGCTGAGTTGGAAGGATAGCTGGAGCCCAGCGGGTCGAGGCTGCAGTGCTGGGAGGGTGCCACTGCACTCCAGTCTGGGCGACAGAGTGAGACTCTAACTCAAAAAATAATAATAATAAATAAAGTACACTTTTAGCTGCATGACATAATTCTTCCTTTTATATCTTATTTTAATATTTTATTCTTTTCTCATCTGCTATAAATACACACTATTATATGATTTTTAAAAATTTGCTTTCAATAAGCACATTCTTTCATTTTATATATGTGCACACCCATGAAGAACAATGGCATTTAAGTGTATCTTAAAACAAATTTAAGAATTTGTCTTTTCAACAGAAACACTTTGAAGGATCATATTATAATATATTATTGCCAATGTTTCTTAGTTTTTGCTAATATTTTGGAAGCACTGCTATGGCTGGCAGAATTATAAAGATGCCTCCACCTGCATGTTTCCTATGTAATTTATTCACACACTAACATAAGTATAAAGCAACTTTGTGGATGAAATTAGGGTTGCCAACGAACTGACCTTAAACTAGAGATTATCCTGAACTCTGAATAGAGCCAATAGAATTAAATGAACTGTTAATATCAGCATAGGAAGACACAAGTTTGAGTCTGAGAATCAAAGGGAGCCAGACAAGAGATGAGCCAGAAGAGTGATCAGAAAACTTCAAACTCTGAGAAAGACTTGACCTGTCATTGCTGCTTTCTTAGAAGATGGAAGCAGGAGACTAGGAGCCAGGAATGTGAATGTGAATGGTCTACTGAGAATAAAAGTGGGTCACAGAAAAGAAAGGGAACCCTCAGTTCTAGTTCTGTGGTCACAAGACACTGACTTCAACCAACAACTTGAATGAGCTTGAAGACAGATTCTTCCTAGAGCCTTCCAATAAGAAACCACCTGCCAATACATTGACTTTAGATTTGTAAAACCCAGACAAAGGAGCCAGTTGAGATAACCCCAAGTTCTGTTTTACCTAATTGTAAGATTATATAATTTTTTGTTGTTTTCTACTATAAAGTTTGTGGTAATTTACTTTGACAACAATAAAAAACGAAGTAGAATTTTATTATTACCTTAATTTGTATTTTCCAATTTCTACAGTTATGCATACATTCAAATAATTATTAATAATTCATATTTTTATCTCTATAGATTGTGTTTCACATGTTACCAATTGGAACGTTCAGCCTTTATCATATAGAAATATAAAACTTTCTTATATTATTTCTTTTTAAAATATTATTCAACAATTAGAATTATTAAAAAGCCACCTGTCTGTAAACTTTGTCAGTTGTTTTCTTCACCAAACAATTTTTAAGCTTTATAAGCTTATTATTTATTCCTTAATGATTTGTTGTACAAATTATTTATCAATTCAAAGTTATGAAGAAATGCTCATATTACTTATATTGCTATTATAGTTTACATTTCACATTTAAGTCTTTAATCTATCAAAATTTGTTGTTGTGTGAAGCTGTAGTCTATTTTTCATTCTAAAGTTGAGTCAGTTTTCTTGAACACTTTTTTAACTCAACAATTTCTCTAATGCTTTGTAATATCTCTAAAGCAGAGACACTCAAGCATCAAAATCACCAAATCACCAGGAGTGCTTGTGTATTAGTCAGAGTTCAATCAGAGAAGCAATTATTTATTGCAGGAATTTGACCTTCCGTAATCATGGAAGTTAGTTATAGTCATTCCTGATAAACACCAGCAAAGAAAATTCTGGGTATTAGTTCAATATAGTCAAGTTTACATTTTTAAAGTATACCACAGTTCATTAAATGCAGATTGCTGGAGTGCAGCACAAGATTCTGATTCAATAGCTCTGGAGTGAGACCTGAGTCTTTGAATATATAAATTTTCAGGGGTGTTGATGTTGTGTATCTGATGTTGTGTATCTAAGAACCACATATTGAGAGTCACGTGCAGAATTAGTAAATGATATAACTATTTTAGCAAGTTACAACTCTGTCAATAATCCAGTATTTTAATCACATGACATTGTTAATATGTCTTACTCTTTGCTATTCGTTTGTAAAAACTGTCTTAAATATTAATAGACTAAGTATATTCACCCGTATTTCAGAATCACTATGTGAAATTTTGCTGAATTTTTTTTTTAGAATCTATCTCTCTATTCAGATGTTTTTAAACTTAAGTTTTTAAGATGTTTTGGTTATTTTCTTTCTTTTTTTCTTCAGTTAAATGACTAACTGCTTTATCTTTAGTCTTCCTAGTTTTTTAATAAATGTATTTAACCAAAATTTTTTCTTTAAGTACTTGCTCAGATGCAACCAACATGTTGAAATATTGCTACATTATTTGTTATTAAGTGGATATATTTCTTAATTTTTCTTATGATTCTTTTACATCTATGGCTTATCCAATAATACCTTTTTATTTTTCAAATACTTGGAATGATTTTTTTCTTCATTTTAAATTTTATCTTATTGGATATTGGAGAACACCATCTATCTAATGCTTATTCTTTTGTAACTAAGTACATAATACATTTTTGTGAATGTTTTATATGTATGCACAAAATAAACATGTCTTGGCTTTGTTATTAAATATCATTTGTGATTTTAAAACATTTAATATTCCTTTTTTTCCTTCGGTTAGCTCTACTAATTTCTGAAGAAGATATGCTATAATCAACTATATCTCATGATTGTCATTAATTTTATTTTTAAAAATTTATCTCAGGTCGGGTGTGGTGACTCAGCCTATAATCCCAGCACTTTGGGAGGTTGAGGCAAGAGGACTGCCTGAGCCTCTGGGTTCGAGATCAGCCTGGGCAACTTGGTGAGACCTCGTCTCTACAATAAATTACAAAAATTAACCGGGTGTGGTGGTGTGCATCTGTAGTTCCAGCTACTTGGAAGGCTAAGGCGAAAAAATCACCTAAGCTCGGCAGTTCGAGGCTGCAGTGACTGTGAGAGTGCCACTGCTCTCCAGCCTGCGTGACAGAGTGAGACTCCTACTCAAAAAAAAAAAAAGATTTCAATAATATGCTCTCGTGCATATGTTTTAACTGCCTAACAGTATGTTCAGCTATAGGCCACATTTTTAATTTACTAAGAAAATAAAGATAAACCAAAATGTATTAAACCCTTTAGCAACCTTCTTACATCTGTATCCTATACTCTGCATTCCTCTCTGATGCAGTAGATTAAATGCACTGTTCTTATACTGATCAACTATAAACATGAACACTGGATAGTATTCCTTTCGCCTAATAAGGAAATTTTATCCTTCTATGACTTTTTTATTTCGCCTCACCATTTTTTTTCTCTCTACTGTGTTAATTTGCAAAGATACATGCTAGATTAGTTCCTGGTTTTGATGTAAAATATATCTTAGATTGATGACATTGGTCGACCAAAAATTATTGGAGAATATTTTGTGTTCATTCATTGATTTATTCATTTATTTATTTTTAACAGTGTCTCACTCTGTCACCCAGGCAGGACTGCTGAGGCGTGACCACAGCTCACTGAGACCTCAATCTTTGACTTCAAGCAGTCCTCCTATTTCCGCCTCCTGAGTAGTTGGAACTATAGGTGCACACTACCAGACCCAGATAATTTTTTATTTATTTATTTTTATTAAGAGATGAAGTCTCACTATGTTGCCCAGGCTGGTCTCAAACTCTTAGTTTCAAGAATCATACTCAGTGATCGATCACAGAAACAAAGAAATGAGTACCACATGTTCTCACTCATAAGCGGACCCTGAACACTTACCATAATACAATAAGAAAGGAATTGGCAGTAGCAGAACACTGCCAGGGGAGGAAGTGGGGGCATGTAAGGATATCTGTTCTCAAGCCAAGTGAAGTGGGGACCACAGGGAGCCCCATACTTTACCTGTACGACAACCACTTGTATACTTAATTCTAAATTGTACCCCACTTCTTTAAAATTAATTTTAAAAAGGTTCTTTCTCGACTTCTCAATGGGCTGGGATTACAGGCATGAGCCTCCATGCTTGGCCAGGATATATTGTGTTTAAATGAGCTCTATGATTTCAACTGGGATATCATAAACCTGGAGTTGCAAAATCAAGTAATTAACACTTAACTAATACAGGTATGATGAGTGAAGTTATATAATAAGTAACCAGAAAAAAATGATATTTATTATGGTTTAGCTTACAGGTATTTTACAGGTGCTTAGTGATTATTAGGCTCCATTTCCAAAACTGATGAGCACATTGCTGTTATCCTACAAGTACAAACAAAACCAAAATACACAAACAGACAAAAACATTAGGTTTGGTGAGCCACTAAAATAGATACACATGAAGCATAGGAGATAAAACCTGTAAAATTACTGAGCTCTTGAATTCAGTAATTAGATAACTGAGTTATATAAAACTCTAGAGAACCATTACATCACACAAACACTGATAAAACTATTTATATTTTGAAGAAAATGATATGTGAGTTGCTGCTCGGGTCATTTTATTTGCTAACTGAGAGAAAGACTGGAATGTTTGAGTGGGGACCAGAGGCAAGCGGAGTCTGCAGTTGATCCAGGAACTCACAAGCAGCAGACCCAGTGGAGGTCAAAGTGAATAAGACAGACTGGGATCAAAGTCCCTGAAAGAAATTTGTGGGAGTCTGAGTAGACTCTTAGCTTCCTCTAAGATTTTGTAGCAAAACTTTACCCGTCTCAGAAAGCAATTATTCTTTTTTTTTTGAGAACTATTTCGGTTTATCCAGAGATCCTAACTGAGACAGAAGTTCTGACTGTGGATCAGCTCCTGACCTTGCTGTGTTTCTCAGCAGGTTGTGAAGAAGCAAACACTACAGGAGCAAACAACACACACTGCCCCCATGTCACTTCTTTCTTCTTGACTAACCCTCTCTCAGTTTACATTTATAGTCTCATGGGGATTTTCCTGTAACCTCTAGATTTAGAAGATGCTGGTACCACTATCAGGGGTAGTACTCACAAAAATAAAATTAAATTTAAAAAATAAATTTTGAAGATGAATAGAAAAAAGAAAAATCCCCCAGGGACATAAACTTCAGACAATATCCTTCATTTATCTTTTGATTGTAATAAAATCTGTTTGAGATAAGTAACAACAGATTCATGAGCAGTGATTAAAATCCTAGACTAAAATCCTAGACTATCTGAATGAGTGGTCGGGGCTTTAGGACAAAAATAAATAATAATAATAGAGTGGTGATTTGGGGTCATGGAAAGATGCACATGTATAGATTACTTAGAATGATCTCAAAAAGTGTGAATATTTAGTTCTTACATGAATATTCACCAAGAATCCCATTGCAAAACTTTTTAAGTATGTGAGTCCGACACTAAAACCTCTAGTCAATTGCACTCAGAGAATTCCAGCTTTTGTTGAACTCCTTTCTACTAACCTGCTTCTTCATTTCCTAAAATGTTTAATTTTATCAACAATTTATGTTATATAGTCTTCTGTAATTTTTTAAAAATAAGAACAAAGTTTTTACATATAATTTACAACCTCTAGAGAAAATGTTTTATGCGTTATGTTTAGGACTTTCTGAACAAAAAATGCTGAAATCTGATTTTTAAAAAAAGTCTTGAAAGTTACTGAATAGATAGTAAAAGATTTACCTTATAGGATGTATGTGATTACATTTAAGGTTGGGTGAAACCCAAAGCATCCCAAGTATTGGAGATACTTATCATATCTTCCCCCCAAAGATATTTATTTACACTACAAAAGGTTAAATAAAACACAGGACATTCCTTTCTCCTCCCAAGGAAATGTGTTTATATGAGGGAAATATGTTTTTACAATCTGTTTTGGAAGAGGAAGAGGATTTTTGCTTAAGCTTTTCTAAGGAGCCATCCATAATCACAATTTCAAGTTTCTAAACCATAGTACAGATCCCAGAAGCCTGTGTAGCATAACATCTATCTCCCAGCAAATTGCCTCATAAAATGGAAATTGGGGCATAGGGGAATTGGCGCAATTATTGCTGTAAGTTCATAATGGTAAATTTTCTTTCACTTGGGACTATTTTGTCCATATTCAGGATAGTATGAATAAATATATATATATACACTAAAAATCATATGTGTGTACATATTTGTTTGTTTATATGTCACCTGTTTTCTTGCCTCAGCAATCCTCAAAGTTTTTGCCTTCGAACCTCTTTAGACACTCAAAAATTATCAAGTACTTCAAAGAGCTTTTGCATATAAAAGCTATATCCTCACCTTTTTAGAAATGAAATCAATTAAATAGTCCCAAATAATCCTATTTAATGTTAATATAAATCTCATATTTGTATATAATAATATATACTCCAATAAAATAAAATAAAATGTGGCATTGTTTTGAATGCTAAAGAAGTCCTCAGACCACACTTTAAAAACTACTCTCAAAAAAAAAGAGAGTATGCAATACACATGGTCCTGCATTGCACTTTTTTCAGTTAAATATATATTCTGTATCTCACTCCATAACAGTGTATAGAAATACTTCTCTTGCCATTATAATTAAGATAAAATTTATTCACAATAAAATACACAGACATTAAGTGTACAATTTACTCTACAGTATATACTTGTGTATCAAATGCTCCTTAATTGGAAAACAAATAAACAAACATTGCCATGACTCCGGAAAGTTATCTTATGCTCATTCTTTTCAATGTTCAACAGCTATAGTTAACCATTTCTCATTACTCAAATTGAAATTTCTATAAAAGAAATTGTATATTCTATTCTCTTTTTTGTGTAATTCCTTTTGCTCAACATAATGTTTTTGAAATGTATCCATGTTGCTGGTATATCTGTTATACCATTTGATTTGAATACTGAATAGTTTCCCCTTAATACATTAGTTTGTTGGGCACAATCTCATCATTGTACATTTTGATATTTTAAAAAATCTTTTGCTATCTTGGATAAGGCTACTATCAGCTATTTTGCATAAGTGTTCTTATTTTTTAAAATTTTATCTTAGCTAAATACCAGAAGTAGTATTTCTGACCCAGAGGGTAGGAGTATATTTGTCTTTATAAGAAACTGCAAAATAGTTTTCTAAAGTGATAGCACCACTTTATGCTCCCACCAATAATGCATGAGAGAGTTCCAATTGCTCTATATTCTAGCAATTGTATAGTGTTGCCTATATTTTAATTTTAGCTATTCTAATGAGTGTGAAATTTATCCCATTGTGGTTAAAATTTGCATTCTCTTGATGACATAAGTCAGGGTCTAATAGGAGAAAGCAACAACACCAAGTGTTCAACCAGAGAGAATTTAATTTAAAAAAAGTTAGCTGGGCTTGGTGGCTCAGTCTGTAATCCCGTGCCTTTTGGGAGGCTGAGGTGAGTGGATTGCCTGAGCCCACAGGTTCGAGACCCGCCTGGGCAGCGAGACCTCATCTCTACATTAAATAAAAAAATCAGCCGGGCATGGTAGCACATGCCTGTAATTACGGCTACTTGGAAGGCTGAGGCGGAAGGATCGCCGGAGCCCAGCAGGTCGAGGCTGCGGTGATCGGGAGCGGCCACTGTCCTCCAGTCTGGGCGGCAGAGTGAGACTCCAACACACACACACACACACACAAAGTTAACTATATATAAAATTTTTGACTAGGTAACTGAAAATGTATTCATGTGTACATAGAATATGTATATAAATGTGTAATCAAGGTAACACAGCAGGAACTACTGCAGGAAACTAGAGTTAGAGGAACTCCATCCCTAGAGTTAGAGGAACAGGAAAAAGAAGTTAGGATTATTACATATTAAAATTTGTAGCTGGGCCCTGTGTAGTTAAAATGTGTGCTGTTTTATGGATGCTAGTGTCTCTGAGTCTGGGGAAGGATCCCTGTGGACCTAGGTATCAGACATATGAAGAAGAGTAAAGCCAGCTGTGACGTGTCTTTAATAAGGGGCAAAATCAGATTTGTTTAGTAAGAGTTGGGTAAAATGGCATGCTGGATTTAGATGTTACTAGGGGAAGAAACTGCTGCTGCCAGTTAGAGGAAACAATGCTAGGGTTTGGAGATACACAGCAACTGCAAGCAGGTAGGAAGCTCCCAAGAGGCATTCAGGACACTGACATAAAAATTGATCCCTTTTTTGGAATCTCTTATATCATGTGGGATGAACATATATTTTGCTAGAAAAGCAGAAATATGGTACGTACATACATACATACTCATAGCTCTGGTGTCACAAGGTCTGAGAAACAATAAGTTAATAACTAGCACAACCAATAAAGCTGAAGACATTTTTATGTTCTTATTATTATCCTCCTAAAGTATTTGAGAATTTTCCCATTTTTAATTTAGTTGTTATATTTTAGTATTTTATAGAAGTTGTTAACATATTCCTATGCATATCATTTGGCATATTTATATATTGCTAATATTTTTCCCAATTTGTAGCTTGTCTTTTGTTTTCTCAGTGGTGTCTTGAGGAACGGGTTTTAATTTTAATGAAGTTCATTTTATAGTAATGTTTCTTTTTTTTTTTGAGTTGGAGTCTCACTCTGTCGCCCAGACTGGAGTGCAGTGGCCGGAATTACAGGCACGTGCTACCACGCCTGGCTAATTTTTTGATTTTATTGTAGAGATGAGGTCTCGCCTGCCCAGGCGGGTCTTGAACCCTTGGGCTCAGGCAATCCACTCAC
Source organism: Carlito syrichta (assembly GCF_000164805.1). Taxonomy (NCBI): domain Eukaryota; kingdom Metazoa; phylum Chordata; class Mammalia; order Primates; family Tarsiidae; genus Carlito; species Carlito syrichta. Next base: position 249,143 of record NW_007255712.1, read on the forward strand.
TTCAGTCCCCCAAAGGCGTGGAATTATAGGCTGAGCCACCGAGTCCGGCTTATAGTAATGTTTCTTACATCATAAAGTCATTTTGCTTTTTATGTTTGGAAAAATATTCTCTTATGTATTCCTTAGAAATGTTATAGTCTTACTTTTAATAATTAGGTATACAATCCCTCAAAAATAATTATGTTTGCATTTAGTATAAAGTAGCATTTGAGAATAACATATATTTATGTTTATCTAGTTGTTTTACCACTATTTGTTGAAAAACAATTTTTTCTTCATTAAATTGCCTTGTTATTTTTATTAAAAATTGATTGACCAATTATACGCGAATTATTTTCTGGATTTTCTTATTAAAACAAAAACGAAACTAATTACATTTAGCAGAATTTATCTGAACCAAGAACAATTCATAAATTGTGTGTCACTTAGAATCGGAAGAGGTTCAGAAACCTTGGTCCAAAAGAGTGAACAGTGAGTTTATAGGTTGCATACAGAAGAGAAGTGGAGAAATCCCCTGATTACACAGATGGGGATCTGCTTTATTTGGGGTATGGTGTGATAAATTGGCTGCGTGTGATTAGCTAAAACCCAGTTGCTTATGATTGGCTGAAACTCAGCTCTTTGTTATGCTCCTAGTTAGGTTTTCCTTTGTTTATGTACTAAGTTAAATTGGATTTATTGCATAGGAACTCAGTGTATGGACACAGTTTCAGGACAATTTTTAAAGTCTCAAAATTAGATAATGTGAGTCTTTCAGTTTAATTTTCTTATCCCTTTTTTTTAAGGTTAATTTTCACAAAAATTCTATTTGTACTTTGGTTTTGAATTATTTTAACCATCTCAAGAGAAATGAGTTTTCTAATTTATAAACATGGTATATTTCTCCATTTCTTTGAGTCTTCTCAAATTTCTTCAGTCAATACTCTTAATTTTTATTTTGGAGGAGTTTTGCATTATTATTAAATTATTTGTATGTATTTTATATTTTTGATGTGATTGTTAATGGTATTTCATGGTAGTTGTTTCTTTGCCAGTATATTGGAGTACAGTTATCTTCTGTGTATTGGCCTTTTATCTTTTGGCCTTGCTAAGTTTATATCTATCTTTTTATTTAATTATTTAGTTTTCTATGCACATAGCCATGTTATCTATAAATAAGAGTGTTGGTCACACATGGTGGCTCACCCCTGTAATCCTAGCACTTTGAGAGTCTGAAGGAAGTATATTGTCTGAACCCAGGAGTTGGAGATCAGCCTGGGCAACATGGAGAGACTTTTCTCTACAAAAAATAAAAAAAATTAGCCAGGCATGGTGGTGTACACCTGCAGTCCTAGCTACTTGGAAGGCTGAGGTGGAAGGTAGCTATGATTGTTTCATTGCTCTCCAGCCTGGGCAACAGAGTGAGACTCTGAGTAAAAAAAAAGAAAGAAAGAAAAAAAGAAAGAAAGAAAGAAATTTAAATTTTCTGCACTGGCTAGAACCTGTAATTTAATGTCTAATTGGTAACTGCAGAAATTCTATCATTTTTATGAATTCTAGGGGGAAGATAATGAAGCCTTACTTAATTTTGTAGGCATTCAATTTTGCAAATAATTCTTTCTGCATTCATTGAGATGATCCTATGAGTTTACCATTTCTCCTTTGTTCCATTAATGTGTTAAATCAGTTAATTTCAAATGTTAAGCCAATGTGATGTTTTGCTTTACTTAAAAAAAAAAAGCTGTAGCCAAAACATTAAAAAAATATACAACACAAAACACACTTTTGTTCAGAGAACTGATGAAATAAGATTATTGAAATTTGGTGATTAGAATATTTAGGTGATATGTTTATAACCATATGTTAGAATATTCTTTATGCCATTAATATGCAACTGAAATTTAATCCAGTAGGCAATCTTGTCTCCTTAGAATATCCGTCAACCTCTTTCACCATCAACCTGTTTCATCTTCATTAGGCTAATAAACAAATTGTTCATGGTAGCAGGGATGTAAATTATTTGCTCTGTTCAATCAGGTGAACTGGCTACTGCTGTCACTATTGATACTCCATTTTGACAGCAGCAGCAACAAAGAAAGAGTTTATTTTATGGTATCATACCCCAGATCTTAAGGCAGCACTTTGGTGACCAATTATTTAAATTATAAAACTTACATTATGAATAAACCATTGACTTATTTACAGTGAACCAAACCCTTATTTTGAATTTGAATAATTTATATTCAATTATTCAATATATAAGCATATTTTTATCAGTCTTTCAACTCTATTATTTTTCATAGCTTTCAACTAATATTTTATTTACACTTCATGAAAGTTGAGGATGCTATCATTCCACAATTGTTTGAGAATTTAAACAGTGAATCATTTCTCTTCTTTACTAATATTTTCACAAACTTTAAATACATTTAATCTGGCTGGGCTCGGTGGCTCAGCCTGTAATCCCAGCACTTTGGGAGGCTGAGGCAAGTGAATTGCCTGAACCCGCAGTTTGGAGACCCACCCCAGCAATTTGGCGAGACCTTGTCTCTACAACAAATCAAAAATTAGCCGGGCATGGTAGTGTGCACCTGTAGTTCCAGTTATTTGGAAGGTTGAGGCTGAAGGATCACCGGAGCCCAGCAGGTCGAGGCTGCAGTGGCGGGGGGTGTGCCACTGCATGCCAGTCTGAGCGACAGAATGAGACTCCAATCAAAAAAAAAAAAAAATACATTTAATCTAATTTCAGCTACCTAGGCTGACTATTCAGTTTGTATTAACATATCTCTTGCTATAGACATATGCTAATTGAAATGGACTCACACAACTATCTTATGTTCTTCTGTTTTCTGACTTTTTCCCCCCATCTTTATATGACTTTTGGCAGAAAAATATTGTTAAATTTGATTCCTACAGTTATAATTTTAATACAAATTCAATGTGACAAATATTCAAAGATCCTAAACTTTATGAAATATTTCTTATAAATCATGTTAATGATATTAATGTTATAAATATTTAAAGACTGTGCTCATATTTTTGCAAATAAATATCTTAGAAAAATTATCTAAGTTCAACTATGAGTTTATGTCTTACAGAATATAATAATAAGAAATTATAATACTATCAATTTTTAAATGATAAAATTTTTCTTATAGATAGCAAATTTTCTGGGGGGCGTGTTGAAGTCTCACTCTGTCGCCCAGATTGGAGTGCAGTGGCCACTCCTGGCCACTGCAGCCTCGACCTGCTGGGCTCCGGCGATCCTTCCACCTCGGTCCGAGTAGCTGGAATTACAGGCATGAGCTACCACGCCCGGCTGATTTTTTGATTTATTGTAGAGATGAGGTCTCGCCAAGTCGCCCAGGTGGGTCTCGAACACACGGGCTCAGGCAATCCATTCACCTCAGCCTCCTGAAGTGCAGGATTATAGGCTGAGCCACCGAGCCAGGCTAGCAAATTAAATTATTGCCTAAAATGATTTATTTGATTGGCTAAATCAACTCCCAATAATAACAATATCAACATATACTCTTGACATGTCAACTGAAAGGGAAGTAGCTAAGCTCACTTTATTCTGAATAAAATAATTGTCTTTTCTATTTAGGTGGTTTTACAATTTTACTGTGGCAGTCAACATAACATATGTTTCATAGAACACCTTCCAGAAACATTTTATGTATTTATAGAAACAGTAAACTGGTTAATTTCTTAGAGAGTCCCACTACTTTTGAGACATCATGCTATAGAATCAAAGAGAATTGTAGCCTTTTCTTTGGAAAAATATTTTATCAGCGGCATATAATCAGTGATCTAATATGAAAAAACTGGTCTTGGCTCTTTAAAAGCTATGAAATAATGCACCAAGAAACAACAGAAAATCAAAGTAAAATGACTGCCCCACCACCACCATCATGTCATTTTACCCAGAATTGCTAAATTGTTGGCTATAAACCCAGAAAACATATATTTGAAAATCTACATCTCTTTCTCTCTCTTGGTTTGAGTTATTTTGTTTTTGTTGTTGATATAGTTCTCTACCTCCGATTCTCTGTGTTTGTTTCTCATGCTATATAAATATTTGTGAATTTGACAAGAGATATGTATTACTTTAATATTATTAATTGAATCTTCATTTTTAAAATATTTCTCTGTGTGGTATGATTAGCATAACCCCACCTTCTGCCTCATTCAAATACCCTGAAGCAATAATAATGTTTGTGCATAATTTTTATCTTTCTCAAAGTTACATGTGACCCTTTAACTCCTGGTGATCAGTATGGTCAATAAATCAGATGTCTAGTTAGTCATCTTACAAATTCTTTTATAGGCTGCTTTATCTTTTTCCTATTCAAAATAATTTATTTTCTCTGGCATGCTGAGTAAAGATACTTTTAGGTGAAAAAACTTGGATCATGATCATGTTTCTCAAGTCATTCATATGTTTTTAGATTGCACATAATTTGATTTATTTTTATGGCCAGAATCATTGGAAAAAACTATCAATATTTTATAAAAAAGTAGCTTTATCATTTACTAAATTTGATAATATTAAGGAATGATGAGCAGATGAGGCTTTCACAGTATTTAATAGCATATTGCAGTTTCACATCATCATCATGTATGTTCTCAAAACAATTGCAAAGAGTAGGAGACAACAAAGCAAGTGTGAAGTTTTTATCAGGGTATTAGGTATAAAAATTGGCATGACAACACATTGTTTAGGTTAATTACAGCAATTTGTCAAGCCGTATGCAATAGATATAACAACATATCATATTCCAGATAACTGTGGTGAATGAAGTACATTGGAACAGTTTGCTTCATTATAAGTGATGTACAGGTAAATTAATCACTTTTTCTTATAAACCAGCATTGGAAACAGAATAAGGTTATTAGAATAAGTTAAATAATAACTAATTCAAGAAAAATGATTAATCACATTAACTATTCTTCAATAAAATCAAAATTAGTGCTGTGGAAAAATTATTTCTCCTTATTATTTTATTTTATTGGAGAGATGGGTCTTGTTTTTTGCTTAGTCTGGTCTTGAACTCCTGGCCTTAAGTGTTTCTCCTATCTCGGCCTCCAAAAGCATTGGGATTATAGACATGGGCCACCAAACCCAGCTGAGAAAAATTCTAATTGCATTTGTGTTTAAAGATGTGCTGTCTTTAGTTTAAAAATATGTAAATCGCTCACAATTTTGAACCAAGCACTGTGGACCTTCGAAAAACACAGAGATTAGAAGGACCAAACTCCCATGTAGCAGAAAATCCATATATGACTTTTTTTTTATTAATCAATATTTTTTATTATGGTTTTGTGGGGTACAGTTAAGGGTTAGGTGTACAATTATGTTTCATTCAGGCACCCTGTTGATAAGAGATGTTTTCCCATCCCCAGACAGATATTTGCTACTGTTAATCCCATCCCTCCCCCCATAGTTTCCCAGTACTGTCAGTCATCTTCTTATAGTATTACATTGGATGTTCAAGGTCCATTATATGAGTGAGAACATGTGATACTCGGATCTTTGTTTCTGTGAGAGGTCACTCAGTATTATAGACTCTAGTTCCATCCAGGTTGCTGCGAAATTCATGATTTTGTTCTTTTTTATGGCTGCGTATTATTCCATCGTGTATATGTACCACATTTTTTTAATCCAGTCCTCTTTTGATGGGTAACATGGTTGTTTCCAGGTTCTTGCTATTGTGAACTACACTGTGATAAACATACATGTGCAGGTAATTTTTTTATAGAGTGATTTGTGTTCTTCAGGGTATATTCTCAGTAGGGGGATTCCAGGGTCATATGCAATACCCATTAAATTACCAACAACATTCTTCTCAGACCTAGAAAAAACAACACAGGAATTCATATGGAAACACAAACGTCCAAGAATAGCCAGAACAATCCTCAGCAAAAAAAACAAAGCAGGTGGTATCACAATACCAGACTTCAAACTTTACTATAAAGCTACAATCATCAACACAGCTTGGTATTGGTACAGGAACAGGCATATAGATCAATGGAACAGAATTGAGATTCCAGAAGCAAAACCTCAATTTCTCAACCAACTCATCTTCGACAAACCCTCCACCATCTACCACGGGGGAGAGGAGAACCTGTTCAGTAAATGGTGCTGGGAAAACTGACTGACCACATGCAGAAGATTGAAACAGGACCCCTATCTATCCCCATGCACAAAGGTTAACTCCAAATGGATCAGAAACCTAAATGTAAAACTTCAAACCATAAAAACCTTAGAAAAGGAAGGAAATACTCTCATGTATGACTTTTGATTTCCTGAAGACTATACTAGGAATAGCCTACTGTTGACCAGAAGCCTTGTTGATATCATAAATAGTTCATAATATGTTTTGTATTTTATATGTATTATATACTATATTCTTACAATAAACTAAGCTGGAGAGAAAAGAAAATGTTATGAAGAAACTTATAAGGAAGAGAAATATAATTACTATTCATTGAGTGGAAGTGAATTATCATAAACATCTTCATCTCGTGATATTCACATTGAGTAGGCTAAGAAGAAGGAGGAAGTGGAGGGGTTGGTCTTGTTATCTCAGAGAAGTAGAGTCAAAAGAAAATCTGCATATAAGTGGACCTATGTAGTTCAAGTTCATGTTGTTCTAGAGCCAACTATATTTGTTAACTATACTGATAGTCCCCAAATATATTCAACATGCTTTATTCAGAAGACATCAGAAATATTTAAAAAAAATTAATAATCTCTCCTGTGTCCCAGAGGAAACTTTTTTCTCTCTTAGTTATCAATTGGGTCTTGCTCAAGCAACCCATTTAGTGATCTAGTCCAGAACAAATCTCTGCTTTTTGTGAATTCAAATCAGCAATTCAAATTCAAATCTTCAATTTCTTTGAATTTTCCTTAGGGACTAGGTATGTTGGGAAATTTTACCACTATATAATATAATCCGAAAAAAAATATTACAGAATTCACTTTAGAAAAACGTTGTGCTCAGTTTTTCTTGGAGAGACAAAACTTCTCTATATAAAATTTCACATGTGAATTGGTCTCTAATTTGCTTCTATGTTCCTTTCTATGCGTTAAGAAGAATTGTGCTTGTAACAATATGTAAATTATATGTAAAAAAATGCTTTCCCCTCCTTCATGAATATGTTACTGTGCATGACATGCAGTTGTGATTAAGGATCTAAAGATGAAGAAATTTTCCTGGAATATTCTGGTGGGCCTAATCTAACTGGTTCTTAAAACTGAAGAACCGTTCTCAGTTGTGACTTTTCCCTTAAGCCTGCAGAGGGGAATGCAGCCCTGCCAATACCTGATGTTAGTTCAGTGAGCACCATTTTGGACTTTTGACAAGCAGAATTGTCAGACAATAAATTTGTGTCATTTAAAGCCACTTAACCTTTGGCATTTTGTTACAGGTACATTAAGAAACTAATTCAGACATATATAAAGGGCCTAAAAAGGGTATTTTAAAAAACGCACTAATTAAGTTTGAGTCTGGCTTCTTTCACTTAACATAATACTTTGGAGAGTTAGCAATGCTGTTATGAGTATTAATAGTTCATTTCATTTATGACTGAACAGAATTCTACCCTATTGGTTGGGGTGTATTTCTTCAGCAAAGCTGTTAAACAACTTTGCATGCACATATTTCTAAAGTTTAGGTTAGACTATTTTCTGAAGAGGCTGCCCCATGTTTCCATCCCAAAAGGAAAATAAGAGAGATTTCCAGTTATGCTATTGCTGTGTGGAGTGAGATAGAACAGAGAAGGAATAAGGGAAGACATGAATATTCATAAGGAAATATAAAATGTGCCTGCCATGTAGATTTTTATCAATGAATTTCTTTGTTTTCAATATAGTTAATAACATTTATTCTAATGATTACACATTAGTGTGAAGCAATTTGAAAGTAATGGCACTGTAAATCATTAAAAATTATTCTGAATTTATGTTTTAATAATATATTTCCACAAATTAAACCAACCCAACTTTTAAAAATAGTCTTTGTATATCACAATTATCTTTCACCTTCACTAGCATGTGATAATTTGATAGGATAGGTTAAAAGTTCGCTTTTTATTTTCTTCAGCATTTTAAAGGCTTTATACACCATCTCACCTTACTAAAATATATGCACCAGAAGATAAATAACCTTGTCTATCATGTTAACCACTCTCTTTCTATACCTAGCTCATAGAAATGTACTCAGGGTATTCAATAAATACTTTTGAAAATATTAATTAACTTCAAAATGCATCTGTAACAACATTCTGAGATTAATGGCATATCACTGTGGACTTTTATATATGAGATCATGCATTTTATGTTTTTTAAACTATTAATCTTGTAGCTTCATGCATGATAACCTCTAAGGAGTAACATGAGAGTGAAAGCAAAGTATTTATCAAGACTTCTATGTTTATTATTGGACATCATGATGACAAGCCAGAGTTGTATTATTGGGGAAAATAGTGGACATAGAGATGAATACTACAACTAGGTGAGACTGGGTTGTGTTTCTTTGTGAGTACATTTTATGTAGGCACTTGCAGTTTTAAAGTGCCTTGTGTGAGATGTAGAGTGTATGATTGCTGAGTTGCCAAAGGAGTTGACATAGGTTCTCATGATATGCTATTCAATTACTTCTAAAATTTTTATTTCTTCTTAATATTAAGACACCCAATTTTATTCAAATATCCAACCTCCTTTTGTGTGGTCCTATACTTCTTGGGAAAGATAACTCACTTCCAGTCTCAGAAGATAAGTCAAGAATTCTTGAAGCCAATATTTTTGGTATTATACCCACTTTGAATGACTGATCAAGAATAACAGAATATCTGCTCTGAATCTTGAAACAAAAAGCCTTCCTGATATCAAGGTGCAAGGCACCTGAGGAAAGCTAAAAGTGTATCTACTCTACTGATCATTGCTGTGCCTAGGTGTGAAGTCTAGACTTGCTATCATAAGAGTGGTTTGATCAAAACAGGAAAGTGGTAAAATGAATAGACAAAATGTATTTGATAGTATTATTGAGTCAATGCATTTAGCAGAATAAATTACCTTTTTGAAAACTGTTCATGATGTGGGATACTATTTCCATTCTGTTTAATCCATTTGATTTACAGCTTTCCATTGTTTGCAGAAAAAGTTTCCAATAAATACATTGATTAAAAAAATAATAATAGAAATAAACATTTAAAAATGAAATGAAAAGTTATTATCTTGATTCAAGGATAGTATATCAAAAGTCTAGAATTATTTATTACATTTATTAAACATCTAAAGTTTTCATATAATTTGTCATGACTCACTCAGAGAAAGATCACACAGTGTGAGAGGGTATTTCACAATACAAATTAGAAATCTGGATAGTAAACAATGATTCAAACTCATTTATTACACTGGAATTTGGAATGAACTTTTTCTAAATAATTAATAGATATTCACAAATTAGGTCAGTTAAAGTATAATAACAAATCCTTTGTATATTGGTGTGCCGAATTCTCCGCAAAAACTGAACCAATATGATATATAGAAGATGATAGCTGATAGATAGATAGATAGATAGATAGATAGAAAGATAGATAGAAAGATAGATAGATGGTAGGGGATATAATAATATAGATAACATATATACACATAAGGAGAGAGAAAATGAGAGAGACTGAGAAACTCCATATATGTAGTTGTTGTCAAGCCGGAGACCCAAGAGAGTTGATGGCATAGTTTTAGTCCAATCCAAAGGCCGGAGAACCAAGAGTACCAATGGTGTCAGTTCAAACCCAATGTGAGTCCAAGATTAAGAGAAGATCAATATCTCAGCTTAAAGACAATAGACAGAGAGGATTTTTTCTTATTCAAGGAATAGACAACTTTTTCATTTCATTCAAGTCAACACGCTGGATGAGGGACATCCACATTTGGGAGGGCCATTTGCTTTACTCAGCCTACATTTCAAATAGTAATATCATCCAGAAATACCCTCACACACAACTAGAAGAATGTTTGTTTAACTATCTGGGTATCTGTGGCCAGGTAAACTTGACACTTAAAAATAACCATCATACTATGAAAATAGATTCCTGATAGTTTCTTACACCTTACAGAAAAAGCATTTCCAAAGTTTATGGAGAAATCAGCTTAATTCTTTTTTTAATCATAAGAACAAGTACCTGAACCCCCACATGGGCCATTCATTGGGTGGTGGCTGACCCTGGGGTAGGATCATAAACTTGAATGAGAAAATTCACTGACCAAAGGCAATTCATGAGAAAGCATCAATGATATAACTCCCAACAATGCAGAATGAGTTCCTTAATCCTTGGAAGCAGTGATCTAGACAGTGACTGTGATTATCGGTGCAATCCACCCATTAAGTTCAATTTCCTTTGCATAATAACTTTATTCTATCTAGGCGCAACAATTTTACAATTTTGATTAGTTTAATTTTCTGATAACATTTAGAAAAAGAAGGTTAGTGGGATAACTCAAGGCCAGCACAAATGCAGCTGAAATCAAGGATTCAACTGATATTCATCACTCACCTACTTAAAAGTCCATTCCTGATTCCTCTCACCTTTAACTAGAACCGTTGCTAGTCTAATGGTTTACATGGTAGTTTGACCATGCCCCACATCCCTGAGGAACTTGAGGTAAAAGATACCACACACTTTGGAGTCCAAATTACTTCACTTGCCTATTTATTATCAAACTTTGTACAGTACTAACTGACCTCCAGTGAATCTCCTTGGCTCCAAATTATGCACCCCCCAGTAGTAATCACAGTTCTACCTCCTTCTAATGATCAGGGTCAATTACCCTGGCAGAATGACAACTCATTTTCTTGCTGCCAGTCTGTTGACATAAGGAGTCTGAAGTGATATGGTGGAAGATGAAGCTTCCCTGATGGAATGACTTTCTAAAAATAAGCACATTTAGGCCTGCAGGGTCTAGAGTTATGGGATAATAAGCACAAGATCCCCAAGTGACTGAATTGCAGTGATGTTAAGTGGTATCATTCTTATTTCCAACTCTTAGTTCCCAGTCCAGGGTCATTTAAGATTTTACTTTAGCTGTAACTTTTATAAACTATTCCAATATTTTGTCAAGCAAGTAGCATCTAAGCAATGTAATATTTGATAGGAGATGTAATATGATCATCATATGACCACCTTTGCAAGTCTTTTGCTGTAGAGACCTTGAATTGATGAAGTGTGATAATAAACCCTTTTGGTGGATCAAAAGCTTTCTAAGCCCTCAAATAAGGGAGTTTTCTTAGGCTTTATGGGTAGAACTGGCAAACCCACACCTAGTATATGAATATCCCAGTCAGGATGAATCACTCACTTTCCCAAAGAGATACAAAGTAATTAGATCCCCAGTCATATCTGGCTGTTATCCTTGAGGAATATTACTATTTCAAAAATTTACTATGAATCTGCTGCTGAAAAATTGGATTTTCACCAGCGGCAGTTAACTAGATCAGTAATCAGTAAGTGGAATGTCATACTGTGAGATCTAAGAATAGTCACTATTCCTGCCTCTAGGGTGAATGTACTCACATGTTTTTTGGACTAACACTGGGGTGGCTGATGGCAGAAGGCAAATATCAGCTAGTGGAGTCACTTTGTCTACTTGGTTTTTAAGTACCTCTTCTAAAGAGGATGGTGTCTGGTTAACTTTAATATGCTACACAGGGTTCCCTTGACTTCATATCCACTTAGCTGAGCCTTTTGATCCTTTCTCTTTCTTCTATTGTCTGACAACGAGATTCTGACATATTGACTTTCCTTAACATGGGCCGTTTATTTTTTTTTTGAGTTGGAGTCTCACTCTGTCGCCCAGACTGGAGTGCAGAGGCCGCTCCCGGCCACCGCAGCCTCGACCTGCTGGGCTCCGGCGATCCTTCCGCCTCAGCCTTCCGAGTAGCCGGAATTACAGGCGTGCGCTAAAACGCCCGGCTAATTTTTTGATTTTATTGTAAAGATGAGGTCTCGCCTGCCCAGGCGGGTCTCGAACCTGCAGGCTCAGGCAATCCACTCACCTCAGCCTCCCAAAGGCGCGGGATTACAGGCTGAGCCACCGAGCCCGGCTATGGGCCGTTTTTTTTGCACTAAGTTTCTAAGAGTAATCCTACAGTAGTTTTCACCATGCCTAGAGTCACATTGTTGAATTTTGTACCAAAGAAAATGCTCCCATATTTATTAATTCTCCATTATGAAAAGAACCTGTCTCTTTATCTCCTTTAAGAAAGTCTAGAGGTCTGAGTTAGTAGTAATCTACATAATCAAGTTCAGAATATGAAAGGAAAGTAGTTTTTCAATGTTTCCAAGGTTTTACCCATACCAGATCTCAGGGTTCAATTCCTTCTTTGTATATGTGATAAGAAGTCTGGCAATTAAGTTTGTGAACTTACCCTAGAAAAAGTGCTACAAACCTCATTGCTGAATATCACTACAGTCACCTTTTAAGTACTCCCCTTGAGAAACTATGCACTGATGCCAGCACCTAGTCCACCCATCAAAGCAATTTTAGAACACTTTCTGGATCACCATCAGAGCTGTTGTATTACCCTTGACTCCTGAATGTCATCAAAATGTCTTCCTTTCAATATTTCTTTTACCCTTGGAATAAAGAAAAAAGTCACAGTGGGCCAGATCAGATGAGTAGGAAGGGTGTTCAAATACAGTTTATGTTTACTGTTCAAAAACTTCCTCACAGACAGAGCTGCATGAATTGTGCCCTGCTGTGATGCAAGAGCTCCTTTGGGACCATTTTTGCACACACCTTTCTCATGCCAAGATTTTCAGTTGAGATTTTCTTTCTTTCTTTCTTTCTTTCTTTCTTTCTTTCTTTCTTTCTTTCTTTCTTTCTTTCTTTCTTTCTTTCTTTCCTTCTTTCTCTCTCTCTCTCTTTCTTTTTTTCTTTCTTTCTTTTTATTTAAAGATGTGGGATACATTTCAGGTTCATTATGCATATACCCTTGTTCATGAGGTGTACCCCCCCCCACCCCTGGCAGATTCCTACTACTGCCAATCCTGCCCTGCCTATCCCTGGCAGTTTCCCACTAGTGCTAATTCTTTTCTTATAGCATGATGATAATTGTTCAAGTTCCACTTATAAGTGAGAACATGTGAACTTAGTTCTTTGTTTCCATGATAGGTCACTCGGTATTATAGATTCTAAATCCATCCAGGTTGCTGTGAAGTATAAATCTGATGGATTTAGAATCTATAATACTTTATGGCTGCATAACATTTCATCATGTATATGTATCACTTTTTTTTAATCCAGTCCCCTTTCGATGGGCAGTATGGTTGGTTCCATATTTTTACTAATGTGAACAATGCTGCAATAAACATACGTGTGCAGCTATCTTTTTCATAGAGTTATTTGAATTTCTCCAGGTATATTCCCAGTAGGGAGACTGCAGCGTTGTATGGAAGGTTGATTTTTAGATCTTTTAGGAATCGCCAAACTGTTTTCCACAAAGGTTGTAGTAATTCACACTCGCACCAACAGTGTAGAAATTTTCCCTTTTCACTGGCATCCTCTCCAGTATCTGTTGCTTTTGAAGTTATTGATGATGACCATCCTGACTGGAGTTACGTGGTATCTCAATGTGGTTTTAATTTTTATTTCTCTGTTGACTAGTGAGGCTGAGCATTTTTTTATGTATCTGTTGAGTGCTTGTATGTCTTTTGAGAAGTGTCTATTCATATCTTTTGCTCACTTTGTAACGTGGTTGTTTGTTTTTTTCTTTCTAGGATTTTTGAGTTCTTTGTAGATCCTAGATGTTAGGCCTTTGTCAGACATACAGTTGGCAAATATTTTTTTCTCATCTGTGGTCTGTCTCCCTGCTCTCTCAATGATTTCCTTGACTTTGCAGAAGCTTGTCAGTTTGATGAGGTCCCACTTGTCTATCTCATCTTTTATGGCAAGAGCTCTTGGGGTTTTGATCAGGAATTGGTTGCCAGTTCCAATGACCATAGAGTGTCTCTTGCATTTTCTAAGAATCTTATAGTTTGGAATTTTACATTTAGGTCTTTGATCCCTTTAGAGTTGATTTTTGTGTATGGCGATAGATAGAGGTCTTGTTTTAATCTTCTGAATGTGGTCAGTTTTCCCAGCACCATTTACTGAGTAGTCTCTCCTCTCCCCAGTGGCAGGTATTGAAGGCTTTGTAGAAGATGAGTTAATTGAGAAATTGAGGTTTTGTTTCTGGAATCTCCGTCCAGTTCCATTGTTCTATATGCTGTTTTTGTACAAATACCAGGCCATTTTTATTATTGTAGCTATATAATAAAGTTTAAAGTTTAGGAGTGTCATAGCTCCTGCTTTGTTTTTGTTTTTTTTTTACTGATGATTGTTTTAACTATTCCTGATAGTTTATGTTTCCCTATGAATTCCTGTATTGTCGTTTCAAGGTCTGTGAAGAATGCTTCTGGTAATTTAATGGGTATTGCATTAAATCTGTAGCTCACCTTGGGTAGGATGGATATCTTAGCAATTCTGATTCTTCCAATCCATCTGTATGGAATATTTATCCATTTATTTGTTTCTCTTTGAGCAGTGTTTTGTAGTTTTCATTGTAAAGCTCTTTCAGGTCTCTGGTTAGGAAAATGTCAAGGTATTTCTTTGTGTGTGTGTGTGTGTGTGTGTGTGTGTGTGTGTGTGTGTGTGTGTGTGTGGCTTTGTGAATGGGATTGTGCTATTTATTTGGATTTCTGTTTGTTATTGTTAGTGTATAGAAATATGACTGTCTTTTACACATTTATTTTATACCCTGAGACTTTACCAAAGTCCTTTATCAGTGCATGGAGGTTTTTGACAATTCTCTTGGGTTTTCGAGGTATAGAATCATGTCTTCTGCAAAGAGGGATAAATTGACTTCCTCTTTTCCTATTTGGATACTAACAATTTCCTTCTTTCGTCTGATTGCTCTAGCTAGGACTTCCAAAACTATGTTGAAAAGGAGGGGTGAGAGTGGATATCTTTGTCTTGTTCCAGTTTTCAGGGGAAATTGTTTCAATTTCTGTTGTTTAGCAGTAAGTTAGCTGTGGGTTTCTCATAGATGGCTTTTACTATTTAGAGGTATATTCCATCTATGCTTAGATGTTCAAGGGTTTTTATCAAGAAGGGATGCTGGATTTTATGAAAAGCTTTTTCTGGGTCTAATGATATAATCATGTGGTTTTTGTTTTACATCTGTTGATGTATTTAATTATGTTCATGGTCTTATGAATGTTAAACCTGCCCTGTAGTCTGAGGATGAAGCCTACCTGGTCGTGGTGGGTGATTTTTGACATGTATTGTTGGATCTAGTTTGCTAGCATCTTGTTGAGAATTTTATCATCTATGTTCATCAAAGATATTGGCCTGTATTTTTCTTTCTTTGTTGGATGCTTACCTGGTTTGGGTATCAATGTGATGTTAGCTTCATAAAATGATTTGGGGAGAGTTCCATCTTTCTCAATTGCCTGGATTGCTTTCAGTAGGATTAGTATCAGTTCCTCCTTGTATGTTTTGTAGAATTATGCTGGAAAGCCATCTAGTACAGGGCTTTTCTTTTGTAGGTAGTTTTCTTATGACATAGTCAATGTCCTGAATTTTTATTGGTCTATTTAGGGTCTCGATTTCTTCTTGTTTCAACCTGGAGAGGTTGTATTATGTCAGAAAGTCCTCCATTTCCATGAGGTTTTCAAGTTTGTTTCATACAAGTTACATAGTAGTCTCTGATAATCTTTTGAATTTCTTTGGGGTCAGTTGTGAATTGATCTTTTGCATTTCTGATTGTGTATATTGGGACTTTTCTCTATTTTTCTTGGGTTAGTCTAGCTAAAGGGTCCAGCAATCTTGTTTATCCTTTCAAAGAACCAGCTTCTAGTTTCATTGATTTTTTTGTATTATCTTTTTGCCTTCTACTGCTGAATTTAGTCTTTTATTTTGGTGATCTGGATTCTTCTACTGATGTTAGGGTTCTGTTGGCCTTGTGTTTCAAGCTCCCTTGGTTACTTGTTAGGCTGTTGATTTGTGATCTTTCCATTTTCTTCATTTATGTTTGTAGGGATATGAATTTCCTTCTTAGTATTGATTTCATGCATTCCAGAGGTCTTAGTAAGATGTTACTCTATGTTCATTTATTTCCAGGTATCTTTTAATCTCTGTTTTGATTTTCATGTTGACCCAGGAGTTGTTTAGCATTATGCTGCTTAGTGTTCATGTTTTTGAAGGTTCTGGGGGAATTTTGTTGGTGTTGATATTTATTTTATTCCACTGTGGTCTGAGAAGGTGTATGGCAGTTTTTCAATCTTATGGAATTTGTTTATGCTTAATTTATGGCTGAGGTTGATCTTAGAGTACATTCCATGTGGTGATTAATAGAATGTATATTCTATAGTTGTTGGGTGGAGTGTTATGTGTGTATAAATTACGTCCTTTTGGTCAAGTGTCATATTGAGGTTCTGGATTTCATTGTTGATTTTTTGTCTTGATGATCTGTCTAGAGTTGTGAGTGGGGTATTTAAGTTCCTAGCTATGATAATGGTAGAGTCAATATCTTTTGTACATTTACCTAGAAACTGCTTTATGAAAATTGGTGCTCCTATGTTGGGTGCATATTTGTTTAGGATGAATATTTCTTGTTGATGAATTGAATCTTTTATCATTATTTAATGACCTTTCATATCTTTTTAAATTTTTGATAGCTTAAAAGGTATTTTGTCTGAAACTAAGATCACAACTCCTACTTAATTTTGTGTTCCACTGGCCTGAAATTTTGTTTTCCATCCTCTGAGTCTTTGAATGTCCTTTCTGGTGAGGTAAATCTCTTGGAGACAATATATTGTTGCCACATGATAGTTTATCTATTTTGCCATTCTATTTCTTTTCAGCAGTTCATTTAGTCCATTCATGTTCAGGCTAATTATTAAGATATGAGAGCTTATCCTTATCATGAGGTTCTTATAGAGTTTGTTGTTGTTGCTACTGTTTGTTTGTTTTCTCTCTTTTGATTTTTGGGTTAATTCATGTGTGCTTTCAGTGTCTTTCCTCCATTCTTGGGAAGGGTGTTATCATTCATTTTTCCTTTCTTCTGTGTTTAATACTTTATTAGGTGTTTCTGGTAAAGCTGGTCTGGAGGCAGCATAAGCTCTTAGGGATTAAATGTCTGGGAAGGTTTTTAATTCTCTGTCACTGATGAAGCTTAAGTTAGCTGGGTAGATAATTCTTGGGAGAAGTTGTTTATCTTTAAGAACTTTGAAGATTGAGCTCCAAACTCTCCTAGCCTGAAGTGTTTCTGTAGATAAGTCTGCTGTTATTCTAATTGTTCTTCCTCTGTAGGTAGTCTGACCTTTTCTCTTGCTGCATTTAGGATTTTTTTCTTTTATACCTACTTAGTATAGACGATTTCCTCTGTGTCTAAGAGTTGGTCTTCTTATTTGTTGTCTTGTAGGGGTTCTCTGAATTTCTTGGGTTTGAATGGTCACATCACTGATGAGATGAGGGAAGTTTTCTTGAATAATTTCTTGGAATGTTTATTCAAGGATGGTCTCTGTCCATCTATCTGCCTCAGGAATTCCAATTAATCTTAGGTTCAGCCTCTTGAAATATTCACTCATCTCTTGGAGGTTTTGTTCTATCTTTTTAAGATTCTTTTCTATGTTTTTAATGGTTTGGGTTAGTTCCATATTTTGGTCCTCAAGCTCTAAGAATTTTTCCTCTACTTGGTTATTTCTGCTTTCCATGCTTATCAGTTTGTTATTTATTTCATTCACTGTGCCCTTTATATCTGTTATCTCAGTTATCAACTCCTCCATGCTTTCCTCATGTCTGTCCTCAAATTTATTTATTCTCTCTACTAGTATTTTGATATCTGGGTTTGTGGTCTGAAACCAGTCATTCTGTGGGCTCTTCACTGTTTGTATTCTGAAATCTGTATTCTTAGTGGCTGACCTCCCAGGGGTCTGGATGAGTCCCATATTATTCCTTTCATTTTTCTTCATTTGTGTAGATTTTCCACCCCCCTTTAAACCTCTTCTTTAATTCTGTTGTTCAGGGATGGAGGGGGTAGATTTTACTTCTGGTTGCTCAATCTCATATTTGTCCTTATGTGGTTCCTCTGGCTTTGTTCAATTCTAGAGCTGGATTGTGGGTGAGGAGCTGTACTTTTTGTAGTTTTAGGATTTAATTGAGAGGGGAGTTGTGATTCAGAAACTATCTGCAGATCTCCGTATCCACTGACTGGTGTGTGGACCCTCTGGAACCCACTTACCACTGCCTTGCAATCTGTCCATGATGTGGGGGTATGAGTTTGCCCCCTGAAAGCAAAATGAAGTAAGAAAAAGGAAAAGAATGGAAAAAGGGAAATGGGGAGTGACAGGAAGGTGGATAAGAGAAGAAAAAGAGGACAAACAGATAAGTGTACCAACTAACAAAAGAAAAGAGACACAAAGACAGAAAAGATAAAAAAATATAGATAATCATATAAACACACAATCCAACAAAAAAAACCCATTGATGTACTTTCAAAAATACTGATACAAAAATAGGAAGTCTAAAAGCAATAGCAATAAAATAACAGAAACAAAACAAGTATGAAAATGTAATAAAACACAGAAAGGTAGAGAGAAAAGAATAAAACAAAAACAAACAAAAAACAAGCAAAACAATCAAAGAAACAGACAAACAACAAAACAAAACTCTCTCCCCGAGGTCATTCCTGTAAGTTCAAATTCCTTTCATCTCTGATCTCCAGTCCCTCCCCTCTTCTCTCAGAGCAGGCTGATAGGGTTGCTCTCAGTGTGGGTCAGATGCCCCATGGACTACTGTGGGAGGTGGGTGGATCAGATCTGGACTCACCTGACTTGCTGCCTGTCAAGTCTCCACTCAGATCTGATGTGTCTGTGTCTGATCCAGCATGGGGGAGAGGTATCTGTTTCTTTAAGTTTGATGAGACTATCTCTAGGTCCCAAGTTAAAAGCTAAGTGGAGCTGGGCAAGACAATGTAAGTCTCTGCCTGGTCCTGGGTCAGAGAAAATGGCTCCTGTCAGTGTTTCCTCACCAGTGGTGGTGATCCTCTCTAGCTATCCCCAATCTTCTCTCTCCATGGATCCAGGGCTCCAGATGCTTTGTTGTCACAGGTGATGGTGTGGGTTGGGCTCTGGGTGATGAGGATCAGCTGCATTTGGCAGGATTTTTTCTGGAGAGCCCCGAGAACAGCAGATGATCCTGAGCATGCTGGTGGCTCCAATCTCAGGATGGTGGGGGGTTGTAGTCACCTCCAGAGTAGAGCCCTGGATGCATGAACTTGAGTCTTCCCTCAGACAGACTTTCACTCATCCACCAGCAAACACCCACTCACTCAGGGAGTCTTTATGGACATTCCACTTCCAGGGAAGTAAAAAAAGGAAAATTCAAAGTACATGGAAACATAAGGGGATGCAAGAATCCCAGAAAATAAGTGAAACATTCAGAAAGCAATAATAAATCAAAAGCGGAAAAAGCAAATATGAGAGAGTATTAAGGAATAAAGCTGGAAATGGGTTTCATCATAAATTTTGGAGAAACTTCTAACTCATGTGGGGAAATATGTACCTAATTTAGTTAGAGAGAAGGGAGGCACACAGATTATTACAGGAAAGAGTCATATAATATTTATATATTGACAAAATCATTTTGGCATGACCCTGCATAATTCTGAATGATCACTGGAAAATTATATCCAAAGTCCCGATATAGCTTAATTTGGTATAAATTGGGGTGGAAAGATTTAAAGGAGGAGATGGATTCAAAAATAAATTGTTGAAAGAGAAAAAACGTAGTGCAATCAAGAGGAAAAAACCTCAAACACTGCAGTAATGTAATATGCAGACTATAACATTTATTCATTTTAGGATGCCAAATCTGTATTTGATTGAGAAGTATAATGGATACAAGATAAACAAAATAGGTGGCTTATATAAGCAGCAATTATGTTTATCTTATTAATAATGTGGTTTTGTGCCCTATTTTATTTTAGGGTTTTTTTTTGTTTATCATTGCATTAGTCATGATTTGGAAAGATACATTAGTCTCTGTAATATATTCTATGTATTTCTTCTTGTATCTTAGGCAATTTCTGTTTTATTATTGTTGCTGCTAGAATAAATTGTGTATGAATATTCACAACTGTTATAACTTCATCTTGTAAATTAAACCCTTCAGCATCATGAGGCAACTTTGTTTTATTCAATGTCTTTGGATTGACTTCTTTGCTGGTAGAATTTTTTTGCATAAATGTTGTCTTCAATTTCACACTCTTAATGTCCTTTTGAATTGAATTTACTTCTCTTATGCAAACTACAGTTGGATTTTTTGTGATTTAACATGAAAATTATTTTTTGGAAGATTTAAGACTTCTTAAATGTCACATGTTTACTTTTAGTTCTATCACATTTGCTTTTATCTCTTTATAGTTCTTTAAAAGTCTGGTTTCTTTGCAGTTTGTATATATGTTGTTCTGATATTTGGAAGTATATCCGTTTCTGTTACAGTGATTACTCTAATAATTGTAAAGTTTCTCAATCCTGTATTTTCTTAATTTCCTCTGAAATTCAATGACAAAAATTAACATCTTTCATCTTCTCTTAT
This sequence comes from Carlito syrichta, assembly GCF_000164805.1. Lineage (NCBI taxonomy): Eukaryota > Metazoa > Chordata > Mammalia > Primates > Tarsiidae > Carlito > Carlito syrichta. The sequence goes on from NW_007255712.1 coordinate 269,769, forward strand.
CACCTTCTCTGTTCTCTAATATTGAATAATGGCCAATGTTATAATGTCTTTGTGATAAACATTATACTACTAAATAGGCTTATTATCCTACAACATCTTGTGTTTCAATGTAGTGTTATGCGACGGCACTCAACTATTGCAATGCAATCAGCAAATTTACTCAACCTCGCGTCATCTTTTCACTTTGCCTCTCAATTTGCATTACTTGAACAACTACCATGCCTGTATCCTATTATGCAATACTAGCTTCCTCACTTTTTTAGATTCCATTCTACCAATTGTTAAATAAAAATTATAGCAGGTCATTGTTTTGCACCAAGTTTCTGTACAAACTCCCAACAAACATGACTAAAAATCAAAGTGGGGTCACCCATGCTAAAGTTTCTTGGCATCAAGCCCAAACTAAGTTGTCTGACTTTCTGAGAAGTTAGGAGAAAGAGATGACAGTCAATTTCCCAAACAGGCTGGTTTAAAATCTTCAGTAGGCAAGATAATGAAGTTGCCCATGCTTTCATCATTGCACAAAAGAAGTAGCATAAAACAGCATGATGTTAACTAATCAGTTATTTTTCCATTATTCTTTTGCTCTGTTTCTGCCTTACAAGAAAAGTAGCTTTGAAATGATGAACACACTTTGTTCTTTGCTTTCTTCAGCGCTTCTTTGTCTATAAAGCCAACCCCTTCTGCCCAGCTCACTGGGACATATTTTCTATTTTATGGAATGAGTTGTTGCCCAATTCTAGAATTGCAACAAAACCAATTGAAATCTTTAAACTGAATCTGTTGTAATTTTGTCCTTTGACACATTCTACCATGTATTTTTCAACATTCACTGCCAATCATCTTGCCTTGATGTCCTTAAGAACATTTTGGTCACCTGAGGTTTCTTATAAAATGGTTTCATTTTCCTCTGTCTTTTGGTGCACACTTTTAGTATAAACTTGTTTTTGTTTGTCAAACAAAAATGTGGAATCTGAAGATTATATTTATCTTCAAGAGGCAAAAAAGTGTGATTTTTTTTTCTCCTTACTGTATTTTCATGATCTCCAGGAAGAAAAAAGAAAACAAAAGAAAAAATACTGACTGATGTGTTTATGTTTTGAAATATTTTGTTTTAAAATGTCTTTCAATATGATTTTTTTAAAAAAACTAAACATTAAAACAAAATCTGAAGAATCTGAAGCAAAAATATACATGACTCTGCTGCTACCAGTTAAGAGAAGAAAAACAGAAAAGGATTAATAATGACTCAGATGAGAAACCATCTGAAAGGATCATTTGAAATGGAAATATTTTTTCATCAAACAGAATAAATAATATAGATTAAATTCTCACATATATCAATATATAACCAGAGAATAAAAGTAATCCAATGTAACTAGATCGGATATTTAAAAGAGCTGGAGTTAAGTGTTGGATACACATAATTATTTAAACAAGTATAAGGATAATTTGTTGCTTTTTGAAAGACTTGACTAATATTTTCTAAGCAGAAAACTAGTTGTTGATGGTTAGATACTGGAATCATGTGCCTAATTAAGTCACTCTTATTAGAGCATTGTGTCACTTTGAATGGTTGGCCAGTTTTGATGTTGGGATAAAGCATATTCTGAAAGACTTAAGTAGTAACTTCCTTAAAGATAGGTGCCCCAAAACTAACTTTTAAAGTTTTGAGAGCCACTTTAGCAACTTATTTTTAAAATAAAAATTGCATAAGAACTACTGGTTCTCTGTGTTCTCACATATTGTTCATGTAGTTTGAAAACTCATACTTTTTGTGGCCTATTTAACTTAATAATTGCTTGTAATTATTCAAAACTTTGAAAACATTTTCAGCTTAACCTCAAGACTTGCTCTCTTTGTATTACTTTTTAAAAAGCACATTCTTTACTGTTTTCTCTCTAGAATAATAACTTAGTTTTTTCCAAAATTCATAGTTATTTTAATAAAAATGTGTGATCTACAATACTAGGATTACATTTTAACTGTATTTTTTAAAACTATCATTATTGTAAAATATAATTTTACGTGAGATTGTTGTATCTATATATATAACTAACACTATTTTTCCTTTCTGGTCTATATCTATTTTCTCATTATGTATCTGATTGCTGTAATTTGTTAAAATTTCAGTTTTGTTCTTCTTTCATATTGATGCATTGCTTTGATGAGAGGAAGCTATGTTTTGTAACCAAAATAGGTTTGTTGCCCGATGAACACTACAAATCAATACCTCAAAACACTTGGTTGCAGCAGAGAAAGGTTTAATCGTAGTACTACCAAATGAGTAGATGAGAAGAAACTGCAAATCCATGTCCCCAAAGAGTTTGGAGTTAAGGTCTTTAATATTTATTTATTTACTTACTTATTTAGCATAAAGTTTCTCAATATTGCCCAGGATGGTCTTGAACTCCTGAACTCAATCAATCCTCCCTCCTCTGTCTTCCACAGTGTTGGGATTACAGGTCTAAGCCAACACGCCCAGCCTGGGTTAGGGTTTTTAAGAGTTTTAAAGTGAGCTGAAGTGCAGAATCAAAGAGTGCAGAGTGTAATCATGGGACAGAATGATGAAGAAATCATATTCTCATAATGATTCAGTTCCTCTTGCAGAGTTCTTTAACTGGTTGGTGTAGCTTCTTCTGTAATTCAAGATCTGATTAAACAACTCTTAAATAAGAGCTTCATAACTTTGCTGTCAGAAGTCCTACCTACAGGAGCAATGGGTGTGCAAATGGTCAGTCTCTAGGGTTACATAACTTTCCGTTATAAGGAAGTGGGTCAAAGTGCAGTCTGATTAATGCTTAATCATGACTATATTTCTAACCAGAATTCTTGTTAACACTGTGAGGATGGCCTCGATTTTTCTTGAGGTGAAGATACAACACTAAAAAGAAAAAATGATATATATACACACTCATATGACACAAAAACACACATACAATATATACGTGAGAATAAAATTGGGCCAGGTTCAGTGGTTCAGCCTGTAATCCTAGCACTTTGGGAAGCCGAAGTAAGCAGATTGCCTTTGCCCACAGGTTTGAGACCAGCCCGGGCAACTTGGTGAGATATCGTCTCTACAATAAATAAAAAATTAGCCAGGTGTGGTGGTCTGTGCCTGTAGTTCCAGTTACTTGGAAGCCTGAGGTGGAAGGCTCGCCTGAGCCCAGCAGCTCAACGCTTGGGTGGCCATGAGCATGCCACTGCACTCCAGCCTGGATGATGGAATGAGACTCCAACTCAAAAAAAAAAAAAAAAATGCATAAAACATAAAAGTAAATAGTGGTTGTTTCATGTGATTTGGGGCCCAACCATATGAGCTGTGTCCTGAGTTGCTTCTCCAGTGTACAAGGCCAATCCTACAGGGGACAGAGTAAAAGGTGAGTGTGTAGTTCTTTGACTACTCTCAGTGACATGTGAGAAAAAACGAAGACATTAAGTTGAATCAAGAGGAATTGTTAATTATCCTCTTTTGTCTTTTAGTTAATCATGTTTTTGCTTTGTAGTTATATTCTTACCTTCCTTCAATGGCTTATTAGGAAGTATCTCACTGCACATTTCTTACAGTCGCAGGTTAGTAAGCCTCTTTCTATTCTGACACGTGACACATAACAGATTTCCTGAAGATTCATACATAATAAGGCTTTTTGTCACCTCCTCCAATGGTCTTAAAAATGTGACCTTTCTAATCAGGGTGTTACTTTTGCATTTTTACTTAATGTATGGAAGCCTATGTGGTATAGAACAGTAGCTATTTTAAGCTCTTCCTAGTTTATTAATCATACACATGATTCTCACTATTGCTTCTTGTCTATCAAGCAGTGAAGTAAAGGAAGTAGGTGTGTCTATCAGTGACATTATTGAGATTTATATGGCTCAGTAGTTCTCTAGTTAATAAGATGGCACAGCAGAACTGCCAGCTGAAATCAAATTGAAATAACACAGCGTACCCATCATATTTTCCAAATACTGGCTAGGCCTGGCAAAGGAATTAAATTTTATTAAAGGCATCGGTATCCTACAAGATGAGAACAGAACTCAGTCTGACTTCAGTTCTGCTTTTCATTTGACCTATTGTTTGGTTTCTTTGGCTTTGACTCAGGTGAATAGCAACAATGACTCAAAACAAAACAATAAAAAAAAGTTTTTAGTCACGAGGGGAAAAAGGCTTTTAATAAATATGTGTTTGCTTAAATTCAATCACTTTAAATTTGCTCATTGCAACAACGAAAATGCTTATTTCTATATAACTGCTATCACCTTACATTGTACAGTATCTGTGAGAAGGAGGGGAGAGTACTGTATCCTCCTGTTTCTAAAGAAAGAACACACAAACCATGATAGGTTCCACTCTGCTCTTATTTTCTCCTTGCCTTACATTATTCCATGGGAAAATATCAAATAAAAAAAGAAGGTACAAAATTGGTTCCTAAAGTCCTAGCATCAGTATCTCTAGTCCATCTCTAAGATGTTTCAATGGAATTGGGAGAAATAAAGTCTTGAACCATGTTGCCCCAGCCTAAAAATATTACATTTGCAAATTATAATAAATATGTTTAATAATCTGGAAAATTATTTAAGTAAAACTCATACCTTTTTTTAATCTTGCTGAAACATCTATGTAGAGTATTTAGGTGAGACTAAACAGTACTCTTTGTACATTAAGACATAAACTGAAGGGAGTAGGAGCTGGGGCAGTCTGGTAGCTTACCTCAAACTTTCAAAATATTTTCCCTCCTCTTCACTCTCACCTGATAACCTTGAATCCAGTTTTAATGAGAAAACAGAAGCAACTGGAAAAGAGGCCCTGCTTGTTGCCTCTCAACGTATCTTCCAGCCTCATATAACCCCGTATGTCCTGCTTCTAGCTTTATATTACTTTTTTTTGTTAATTTCATGCTTTGATGTAAGACTGACTACTCCATTTTTACACTGATAGTCATCCACTGTTTTAAATTTTAGTTATCATCCTGAGCATCATCAAAATTTCCTCTCATTTTCTTCAACATAAATGTCATAATATCTCGTATATCTTTTAAAGGAGCCTCTTCTATGTAATAAATACCTTCACCGACCAAACCATATTTCTGCTTTATTTGGTAACATAATGTTCAAAGAAGCCACCTCCACTAACTTTCCTATGTTTCTCTTTAAAGATGCTCCAGTGATGCTTTCATCATAACCATTGTGCTAAAAACAACCTAAATTATGAATAGTCTTCTTTTTATTTAACTCAGTGGACAAGTTTTAGTTATTATTTTTGACAATCAGTAGCATTTTGCATGCTTTGTTACTCATTTCTTCTCGAAAGGCTTTCTTCAACAGTATTTTGCAAGCTTCACTATTCATTTCTTCTTGAAATACTTTCTTCAACAGTATTTTCATGCTTCATTATTCATTTCTTCTCAAAAGACTTTCTTCATTTGGGTCCTGAGAATATCACTCTTTTGGCTCATAACTACCTCATTGCTCATCCACTCTAAGCTCATTTGTTGATGTGATTCAGGGTTCCATCCCCTGACCACTTTTACGCTTTTGTTTTTAATCTCCTCTAACACTTTAAGTGATCTCACACGTTCTGCTATCTTTAGACAAGAACACTTTATAACACTGCTAACATATATCATATACCTACTGAACATATTGCTTCTCTTGTACTTTTCCAATCCTTGGAAATGACAAAAGTCTATTACAGTTCCTTTGTCAAAGTTACGTGGAGTTACCCTTGACTTTTCTTTTCCTATAGTACTCAATATCCAATCACTCAGTTTTACCTACAAAATATTTTGGGATTCAGACAACTTCACAACACCACTGAGATTAACATCATGGCCAAAAACCACCATTATATTTCACCAGGATTATTACAGCAGCTCAATAACTGATGTTCCTGTTACTAATTTTGTTCCTTAAAAGTAAATTTTGACACAGAAACCATGGGAAACTTGATCACCTTTCTTTCCAAATCTCTTAAAGGAGTTGCATCTCACTGAGAATAAAGCAGTTTTTAAAATGACCCATAAAGTCCTACAAGTGTTAGACACCCTTTTTTCACTATCACTTTCTTTACTTCCTCTGTTCCAATGATATTAACAACTTTGCTATTCTTCAAATTCACCAGTAGGCACATGCATTTAACATTTTTTTCCCTCTAGAATGCATAGTCTTTAAATATAAATGCATCTCAGGTTACATCCTAATAAACCCATCTTAAGCTGGAATTTCCTTAGAAAATGCTCAAGCTCAGAGATACTTTCCTCAGTCATGGCAGTCTACTAATGAGTTCATCCGACATTCTTAATTTTTATTAAAGGTTTTTTATTTGTAGCATTTCTTATTTTATTCTTTCTTAGAATTTCCATCACTCTGCTAACATTACTGATCTGTTTTTGCCTGTTCTCTAATTTTTATTAGTTCCCTAATATATTAATTAATTCTATATAATTAATATGTCAACTATATCAAATATATATGAACATATATTAATTATATATAATAATATGTATAATATAGAGAGATATTTAAGTCTTGATCTGATATTGCCAACATGTGTGCCATGTCTGAGTCTGGTTCTGATGCTTGCTCAGTTTCTTCAAGCTATGTTTTGTATATTTTAGAGCATCTTGTAACTTTTTTTTTGAGAGCTGGACATGATGTACTTGGTAAAAGGAATTGAGGCAAATAAGCCTTGAGTATTGGGGACGGGTAAGCATTCTTTTTTTTTTTTTTTTT